>NC_064922.1:861622197-861925227 GCF_023897955.1 Schistocerca gregaria
ACAATATTACGAACAGGCTAGGCAGCTACTCATCATACAAAGGATATGTGGGAAGGAGCGGGAAAGTGGAGACATAAAAAGACTGTGTTGTGCTGGAGTGGGAACACGGAAGGGGGTGAAGGACAGTGACTAATAAAGGTTGGGACCAGGGGGGTTACAGGAAGGTAGGATATATTGCAGGCAAAGTTTAACATCTGCGCAATTCAGAAAAGACGGTATCTGTGGGAAGGATCCAGATGGCACTGAAGCGAAGAACATGCTGCATTCTATGTGGGCATGACAACCAACAAGCTGTCAATCAGCACGAATGATCACCAACAAACTGTGGCCAAGAAACAGCTGGACCACCCAGTTGTTCAGCACTTTGCCCAACACAACGATCTTCGTTTCAATGACTGCTTCATAACCTGTGCTATCTGAATCCTCCTTACTAACACCAGCTTTTTGAACAGGTGGGAAATCTCCCCACAATATATCCTATATTTTCCTAACCTCCCTGGCCTCAACCTCCATTGGTCATCCACTGTCCTTAACCCCCTTTGTTATTCCCACTGCCTTCTATTCAACCAACGTATTCACAGTATTAGCAGTCAAATGGCCACTGCTTTCAACTTCCCTGAGCAGTACAATAATGAAGGTAATAATTGCTAAGTAAAACTGATGAAGACTTGTTTCTGCACTTCACAAATTATGTAAGAGATCACAGGGCTATTCAACTGTGATTGAAAATCAGGCAGCAGATTTTTATAAGAAAAGAATTCAGAAGTTGGTTGGTTGTGATAAATATGTTTATATTGATAGAAATTACATTGAAAATACATTAAGATATGGCTTTCATGTAACAATACATTTTTAAAAGCACTTACATTTGTAAATTCAGTAACACATTTATTTAGAGCATTTTAAGCTTTGGTAATGAAGGGTGGACTCTAAAAAAAAAAAATTATTGAAAGCAACAGAGGTGTGAATATGGAGAACATTCTGGAGGGAGAGAGAGGGAGAGAGAGAGAGAGAGAGAGAGAGAGAGAGAGAGGTAAGTACCAAATACTGTAAGGAATTAAAGAGAAAAGACATTGATTAACATGATACCGAGAAGAAAAACTGAATTAACTGCTCACCCAGTTTGATGCAGCAGCTTCTTAAAAGACATTTTAGAGGGAAAAATCCTGGGAAGCAATACAAGAGGCAGGTCTAGAGCATGTGTATTAAAAAAAAATATCAGTGGAATGATCTGCACCAACTACAACCAAATGGTAAAGATGGTGAGACACACAGAAGGGTCGCTACAAAAGCAAGGTGTTGCCTTTCGTGTCTGACGATAATGATTTGTATTTGTTTAATACATACATTAGTACTTAATAGGCATGCCATTTCAATATTGTAGAATTATAATAAACATTCAGTATTGAACATGTAATGAGAGCCCACTTACTTTAATGTTCTCAATGTTCGATCCAGATATATTTGGTTAGAGCAGTATTTAATGTATATGTTGAAGTGCCCTGTAGCATGTTTGTAGACAATGTCACAGATACCTTGCAGGAGAACATCATCTTGCCAACAGTGCTCCAGCTCTGACAGAAATTTTTCCGAACAATTTTTCACTGTAATGAAATGTGGCACTATTTAATAACTTGTATTCTTTACAATGTTTCTCTTTGTCAGTCATTTAAAAAGTATTATAGGTACATGGTGCTCTAAAATTGTAAATCCATTTTATGAAAGTCATGTTGAAATACACACCAAAAGTTGCTATGTGGACCTCTTTCTTGTGATACCAGTAACCATCTATAACAGCAATGACAGTCCCTGACTAATACACAAATGAAAGACTCAGTTCTAACCTGAAAGTAAGCATAACTGGCACTGTACATTATGTTGACTCAACATACTGTATTTACACAAAATATGATTTCGATAATGTCCATTTTGTCTCAAGTTTAAAACATGTGAAGTCTTTAAATTTCTGTCTTTTAAATGTAAAGTATGAAAAAAAATCAAAGTTTGATTGTAAATAATGGGTGTCAATATTTAATTTGAAAAGTCAACATCTGTAAAGACAACTGTGTTATGAAAACAGCTAAAGGTAACATGTTATAAGAGAAACTGATATGACACTTCACACCATTTATGTCAATGTACCAGTTCCCAAACTTCTGTATCATCATCATCATCATCATCATCATCATCATCATCTCCTCCCAGAAACAGTCTTACAATCTGACATGAGTCTAAGCAAGAGTTGATGTTTATTATTATTTATCATATGATGATACAGAGCTTGGATCAAATACATAATTTTAAGAGTATGAATTGATGTGAAAACCTGTAGTGATGATGATGAAGTGTCTTTTGTGGGATGCTCCACTTCACAGTCATCAGCGCCTGTACAAAGTCCCATTGTTTTCACAGTCCAATTTTTACACAATCTGATCTACCCACTGTCATGAATGATGATGATTATGATGAAATGATGAGGACAACACAAACACCCAGTCGCCGGGCAGATAAAATCCCCAACCCAGCCAGGAATTGAACCTGGGACTCCATGATCCATAGGCAGTGATGCTAGCCACTAGACCATGAGTTGTGGACCCTTGTAATGATGGTAACTACAATGCTGATAGTTAAATTTGAACAGACATTCCAAATAATGAGACAGGTGATACTACATACATCTTGTTTATTAATTGCTTCTAGCACCTTGTGACAACAGATTAGTGTTTTGATTAGGTATGGGGAGGGTGGAGGGTCTTATTAGTTTCTATAACTCATTCACATTAGCTGCTTTCATATAATGACTATCTTCTTATAGGTGTAGACTTTTAAAATTGAGATGTTCACTGATATTCATCACACATGTTCAACCTGTAATTTTCTTTGCATCTTTCATTTCAAAATTAGAAATTCAGAAGCAGACTTTACCTTAATTCTTTTATACTTGATACACAGTGTTCATCACTGAAATTGTGATGAAGAATACACTATTTGCTAAGGAGACTTTTGTGGTCTGATGGTAATTTTGTAGATCAAAACCAGTAGGACTATGAGAGAGAGAGAGAGAGAGAGAGAGAGAGAGAGAGAGAGAGAGAGAGAGAGAGAGATTCACTTAGCAGCAGTCAGTATATTTCCCAGCATGACTTTCAAGAGATCAAAAATTGCCAAGATTTCACCATTTGCTGTGTAGTTGATTATTAATTTAGATCAAATTGTTAGCCTTACATGAGAGCTGGATATCACAAAGCAAATAATTATGTACTGTACAAGAACACCAACCTGGCATAACATTCCCAAACAGTACCCTCCTGTCATTTTTAGAAAGTACTGACTCATCACATAGTTCAGGACTGCTCATAAAATGCTTCTCCAAAACATTCAGGGAATTCATGTATGATGCTTCAGACGTTATAATTTCAAATTTTGCTTCCTGTAGCCTCTTCTGTTGGGAACTGAGAGTACCTGCAAGACAAACAAATACCACCTGTTATTTAATTGCTGCACATTTCATTCTACTACTAACACAGCATTCAACAACATGTGTGTCTTTCTCATGACCTGCTCTTTTATCCATAAAGACTTATAATTGTTACATAAAACAGGGACAACAATGACAGTTCAGCAAGATACTGTTTAACCAATAAATTACGTCTTTTAAAAAACCAAAATGACATGCAGAAGGCAAAGAAAGAAACACCAAGTTGAAGAAATCTTTTTTTCTACAGAAGAAATTGTCTGGAAAGAAACTTTGGTCTAGAATTGCAGAAGCTGACATTTATATTGCATGTTTTGAAATGAGACTTGTTCGCTTCCTGCGGACAAGCTACACACATTTGAAATATTGTGCACCACAACTACATTATTAAAATGCCAAGGTACAAAAGAGGAGGAGAAGGTCTGTAGCGAAATTTTACAATAAAGAAAGAAGTTTGCTTGGTGTGTTTTGAGGAAATTAGGATTCTTTTTAGTGCTTTTAGAAACTTCTGAAGTGATATATTATTAAAATCAGGTAAGCAGGAATGATGTGATTTAAATAGGATGACAGAATCAAGATCAATGTCAGAAAAATTAAAAAAATCAATCTCTCTCTCTCTCTCTCTCTCTCTCTCTCTCTCTCTCTCTCTCTCTCTCTCTCACACACACACACACACACACACACACACACACACAAATGTGGATTGAAAAAGCTGTCAACTTAGTTAAATTACTTTTTCACCAAGATTTTGCTTTTAAATAAACATATTACTTACTGAGAACAGCACTGTTAACAACTTCTGGTATTTGGCACCAGAGGGTACGTTGACCTTCTTGGGGACAGATAAGCTCCATAGCAGATGGTCTTTTTACTACAACAGATGTTGAGGTCGAATCGGGATGTTGCCCCTGCCCTACTTCCTCATATCCATCCGAATCCATTTCACTGCCACCACGCATGTACCTCTGTGTAAAAGAATCCATTATCAAACCATAAAGAAAAATAGAAAATCTGTTGTGGAATAAAGTCAACTGAAAGCAAGATTGGGTAAATGGCTTGGGAAAATAACCCTGCTTCAAAAGCTTTTGAAGCACATGAGTCTGTCCTTGAAAACAGATGGTAGTGAAATGATACTATGTCGCCTAGTCCTGAAGATGGAAACCAAGACTACCAGCACCTGCTAATCAATTGCTTTTGACAGTGTAATGAGATGGTGACAACTGAATTAGAGGGAATTAAATTAAGCCATCCTCAGAGGGGATGCAATAGCAGACATGCGAGAGAAAGCTAACATGGGCCTCATGTGAAATGAGTTTTGTCACAATGTGGACGAGTATTGGGTTGTACAATATGGAATTCCACGTTGTGAAGCATTAATGGGTTTATAAAATACATTAAGCACTCTAATTGTTTTCTCAGTAACCAGCTGAATTATCAGATACAATGTTAGAATACCGTTCACAAAGCTAGAATGCCAAATTTGGTGTTCTTTGTTTTAGAACTTTGGAACAACAAAAAGCCTGTGTCAAGAAACTGAATATTATATCAAAAATGTCCTTTTTTAATATTTATTGTAATAAAATATCAGAAAATGGTATGTCACTTGTTAAAGGGGCTAGAATACCATTAAGTGCAAAAGTATATTATGGGAAGAAAAGCCTTTTTACTCAGCCAATGTCTATCTGCATTCTCCACTGATCATGTAGAAATGAAAATTTTATGCAACAATAGCTCGGAAGGCATACAAAGCAAACACGATGGAAATAAAAACTTGGACGACATTTGTATTATGTCCATACACAGCACATTTGGTATTTTACAGCTCACACAATCAGGAACTACACTTTATTCAGTGGTTCTGTATTTAATGATACCTCCAAAACGTTGTTCATGATTTTATCTGCACATCTTAGGGAATTGCAAATAAAGGTAAAAGAGCTAAAGGTGTCGAGCTTCGGAACCAATTTCGGTGTGAAGTGCACCAAATGCAACTTTGTTTCTAACTCCACACCAATCATGGTGGAAACCACATTGGCATCAGTGGTGCCTTTCGTGCTCCAAGTTAGGACTGCTTTTAGGTTTATTGAATACAATGAGCAGGACAGGCAAAAATGGAGCCAGAGTGGGGAAGCAAGTTCAGGAGTAGCTAATGTTTTAGGCACAGCACCCTATCTCATTAACAGCCCAGACTGTTCCACTCAGAAAGGTGCAGGGTGTGTAATGCCAACAGGATCCTGGACAGAGAATGCATCCTCAGTCTCCACCTTTCAAACACACAGTAATCTCTGATATGAGCCACACATATGCGTTACAGACAACATGTTCAGTTCTCCAGTTTCCACAGAGGTTCTCAAGATAGCCTTGCAGAGTTAACCCCACTACTGGAGAAGGTACACTGGGAAATTATTTTGCAGCAAACTAAAAATTGCTTCATAGTCTCAAAACAACAAAGAGTGAGTGGAGATGAATTTCACTGGCATAAGAACTGTGACTCAGACACAAACCTCAGATATTTCTTACTCCATGTAGTATCACATTAAATATGCAAGTATACCACACAGAGGGAAAGCATTACCCAGTCAGTGTCCTTTCCTTGCATTTCCAGAGAACACAGAAGTATGTAAAGTCAGTAAACATAAGGAAAAATAAGTATTATCTAGAAAATCCTACTATGGTGTAACCATCTATAACACTAAAACAACAAAAACTGCAGACACTCAATGCAAGTGGCTAACATTTTAGTTCAAATGCATTGTGCACAATATTTAGGGCTAGGAAAATTTTGCTAAACAATAAAACAAAAAAGAATGAAAAATCTGTGGGTTTTAGTGATATAACATAAAACTGGCAGTTTTCATGACATTATGAAATTTGGCATTTTTACCACTTCTGGGTAAAAATATAAAATAATGATGAATTTTGATGATTGTGTATAATTTTAAAACAACAGCTGATTTCCTGCATAAACAACTACAGTACTAGATATGTGAGCAAAGCTACTTTCCGGTAACAATTTATCACCGACATGATGTTTACCTACACTTTATCACAACCCATTGTACAAAAAATGGTGTATTTTTGAGAGATTATTAATGCAATGAATCAATCAGACTACACATTTTCATAGTATGCATGTATAAATATGAAAAATATCAAATATGGCACTTTACTTGTGCAAGATGCAATAAACATTGTATCTTATACCTATCGACGTCACCTTGGCCCTGGCCTGTTCAACTCATCATGCTGTCACCACAAATTTCATTCACAAATAATAAAAATTATACTGAATAAATATTGGAACAAATATTCTTAGTATTCTGTTTTACCACTAGGAACACAGTTGTGTCACTTCACGTGTCCTGTGCTGTGATTGACAGATAGAAACAAACAAAATGGATGCAATGTTGACTTTATCTGTTTGTGAAACTAAAGTGCCCAATAGGATTATTTTAATATTTATAATTGCACATTACAGATATATACAGTTTAATTTATTAATTTTCCGTATGATATGTTGCGCAAAAATATTGGGAAATCTGACACAGCCCAATAAAAAATTATTTGTTAAATGTTATGGTTGAATCATTGGGGGGGATGAATTTTTGCTGATTAAATTGGAAAGCTTTTGAGAAACATGAAGGGATGAATACTGCAATCAGGAATGGAGGAAATATCGAGACACACTGGATAACACCCTCAAATCACGTGAAGGAAATACTGAAACACATTAAGTTGTACCTTCTAACTAGGATAACAAGTTTTATGATGACTGATTCATGTATTATTTCTGTGTTCACATCTCTACATTCTTGCTTCAACAATGGGATAATAATGAGCTCTATTAATGCTGACGTAGCAAAGAGTCTATTATGTGTACCTAGAATGGCAGGTCTCAGTGATATAAGATACTCTGAAGGGATGCAAATCCTTTTACAATTTAGTGGAAATGCAGCTTTCCACATCTGCAGATTATGTGGCACTGTCAAATATCTGGTGGTGTGCTGAAGGCTGTGTTAACTGAAACTTTGTGACAAGGTTTGTGTGTCTGTCTATTCTACACCAATGGTGAAAATTGAAGTGATAATGTATCATCTGTATTGGACTCTGCTAACTAAGGAAATTTTATAAACCTGCAGTGAAATCAAGCAATTAACTACTATCACTGATTACAAACAGCTACACAAAAAGTAGGCAGTGCAGACAGGCTGCACAAATTTCAAGTCCTAATGAGATGTAGTGTTGCCAGCACTAACTGAGTAAGGGCAAGATGCCACATGCAAAGTTCTACACACCACTGGTCAGGTGTCCATAGTCACAGATTTGGTGCAGCTATGGTAACACCAAATGGAACACTATCACAAAAATAAGGGATATCTCTCCTCCACCTTCCAAGGTGGTGACAGGTGGCCAATCAAGTTTCACCCACTTCCAAGGGCACCAAAAGCTATACGACATGACTTATCTCCACCAGGTCCCTCTGGGGAAGGTAGATATCTTGCCTTTTAAGGTGTAAATAATATACACAAACATCACTCGTATGGACAGCACCAGGATGGGTTGACTTGTTATTTCTCCTCTGACAGAGTGGGAACTCCCCAATCTTGTGTCTTTACTCAGCAGTCCCAAGCTTAAAAGACTGCTATGTTATGAGTTTACACAATGGGAAATTAGCAGACACGTATTCCAGTCTGGCTTGATACCATCATCTCTTTGGATACCACAGTATGAACGACGGAAGCTTCTAGTTTAAAGCTGCAGCTGCCTGCACTGCCAACAGTCTGGCAACCAGGTCATTTAGGTCCAGACACAAAAATATACTTTGTGAGACCATCACTGAGTGTGTTTTCTTTTTGTTCTGTTTGCCTACACATACAGGGTAGCTTTCCCAGTTTTGCCTCTGTGTTTCTCCTACATAAACACTAGCAGCTTTTATCACAAGTTATGACAGAGCACTGGATCATACTATCATTAACACAATGCATTTTAGTTAAGACAGAAAGAAATTAGCAGCAAACATAATGAATTTTGAGTGAAATTGATGATGAGCTTACCTCAACAGCATCAGCATTGTAGAACTGGTACAGTGGTTCGTCTCTGAAACACGTTTGGTTTTCCTCGCCATTTTCACGACTGGTATCAGGTACTGATGTTTCCGTAACAGCACTCACTGTTCCTTGTCCAGAGTTGTCTGTTAACACACAGTTTTTATTATTTAGGCTGAGCTGCTGGAAAGCAACCAGTTGTAAAGGGAAATAACTGATACTGACAAGAAAATGAATCCTTTCAACAATATTAGGTGATACACTTCATGTTCCTAAAGGTACCCCCTTGTCTCCATTGCTCTGATCTGTGATGCTGCAGAATTTTAACTAGCATATATTTCCCATACATCATTTTCTGTGGGATGTTACGTTTCTCATCATCCACCTTATTGAATTTTCTCTTGTGGACCCAATTTGCTTTCTTAGTAATGCAGTTTCTGTTAGACACCACCCGATGTCCCTCTTGGTCTTCATGATTATTTTATATGGTATATTGACTATTTCAATGTGGCTTTTGCTTATAGCAGTGCTTCAAAGTGATTAAAATATATGGGTTGATCATGCTAAACACACACATTGTGTGTACCCATTTAACTTGTTTTGCATTTTGAAATTGTTCATACTGTAATTTTATTTTAGATAAGAACAGCTAGTGAAGTTTCCTGTTTTTAACTTTTTAACGTTGATAAAATACAATTTGTATGAGTTTTTGTGTCCTAGCTGACATTAATTTGGAGTGTGTAGTTGTTTTATATGGTGATATGTTCCCTAGGCTCAATTCTACACAGGGGTTTTGTTCTGTATACTGATCATGTACTACGGTGTAGTAATGTGTTTAGCTCTTCATGGTCTTATGGCATATTCATTTTCATTTTCAGGCAATGAATTAATAAATGTTCAAAGACCACAACTCTATGAGCACGCAACCAAGTAAATGGAAGTCAAGCATCACAGATGAACTGCTCCCTTCCATCATACTGTGGAATACTGCAACAATTCATAGTGTGGTGCAGGTTTTCTTACACTATAAGAAGTTCTGATTTAGCCAATAGCTTCAATGTCTCCAAGATGCAAAGAACTGCCACACAAGGGTTGCAGTCTAGGTGGCGTAGTGAAACAAATCACTTTGGTGAAGTGATGTATTGCACAAGAATTTTCTGAAGGAATGAATGATGATGGCCACTGTAAAATGTTTTATTTTCAAAATGAATCAGATAACCTATAGGTTGGATATATATTTTATTTATGTGTATGTTTCACAAGATGGATAGACGCAGCACATCTACAAGGCAGAACAATGATAAACATCGTACCACGTTTGCAGTACCTGCTGCTCGAGGAGTTTGTTCAGTGCCATCGCTTCCTGCCTTGGAGATACGAAGTGCGCCATAAAGGAAGAGTGGGCATGACGATGTCTATTATGTCACAAGCACAAGAGAAAACTTGAGATATGGATACGCTCAATTGTAATCCATTAATTAAGACAAAACATTTCTGAAATTTTTCCTTAATAATTTTTTTTGCAAGATTCCAAATAAAGTAACTGTTTTGTAACACTGAACTGGATGGTGCTAGGGAGGAACTGATGAGGTTAAGGGGGAGAAGGGTGAAGACAGGTGGGAAGTGGTAGCAAGGAACAGAGGCCACAGAAAGAGAACAGTATCTGACAGTTTCATCATTGGCACAAACAACAGATTTGCCTTTCTACCTCAGTCAACTAAGGAAGAGGCTCAAGTAGTTGTAAGCGTAGTCAGTACTTAACAGACTTTCACTAGGAAACCAACTGTTGCAAAAAAAAGTAGAAAGTAGGAGGAAAGTTCTGTTGTTAGGTAGCAGACATGGAAGAGGTGTGGGCCAGATCCCGCAGGAAAAATTAGGTGGCAGGTACCAGGTCACAAGTATTTTCAAGCCCAGTGCATGTCTTAGCCAAGTGATAAGAGCATGTAGGATAATTGTGCAGGGGTTTTACAGGACTACAATACTGAGTGTGACCTGGTAAAAATAGCATCTGCAACAACCCATACAAAGGTTGGCTTGGTTCCTGCTTTCATGCGGTATGATCTGCCCCAATTGAACAGCTCTGTCAGGAGGGTCAATATGCAGCTAGATCAGCTGCTTCAGGCGGCTATTTTGTCAGGCATAGGTTTGGTTCCCGTTGATGGTATTGGTAGGTGGTACTTCACAAGACACAGCCTGCATCTCAATAAAAAAGGGAAGGGTAAACTGGCTGGGATGAAGCAGAATCTTTAAGAGTGGAGGGGAGGGGGGAGGGGCACTGAAACTCATGGGAGTACTTTTTTAGGCTAAGATCAGTGTCCACTCATCCTACATTGATTGAAATTAAACTTAACGAGATGTTCAGACAGGCAGGTACTTGAGATGTGAAAATATCACAAGATTCTCATAGCAGTTCAGTGAAAAATAATGTTAGTATGTCACAAGATTCATATGAAAGCACAGCGAAAAATAATGTTAATATTTTGCATCGGAATATCAGGGGATTAAGAAACAAAGTAGATGAGCTTCTTGTTTGTTTAGAAGATTTAGAAACTGAGGGCAGAATAGTTGTACTATGCCTGTCTGAACATCATATAGTCACAGGTATGTAAATGATAAATGTGGGTGGATACAAGCTTGCAGCACACTTAAGTAGAGACAGTATGGAGAGAGGACGAGTTACCATATGTGTTAAAATCTGTCACAGTGTGAAAAATTTGGAAACTAAAAAATTTTGCATAGAGGAACATGTGCATGTGAGCTTAAACTAAATAATAGTGCTTTTATAATTGCAGCCATGTATAGGTCCCCATAGGGAAATTTTCAACTATTTTTGAAAAACTTAGATTCTTTGTTGTGCTATCTGTCAGACAGAGGAAAGCAAATTATTTTTTGTGGGGATTTCAATGTAGATTTTCTGAACAGTTCAATAGAAAACTTGACCTTTAAGTATTACTTGGTTCTTTCAATTTGACATCAGTTATTGATTTTCCTACTCAGGTGGTACAGGAAAGCAGCTCACTGATAAATAATGTTTTCATAGACCAAGATAAATTTAATCAAATAAAAACTTTTCCTGGTAAGAATGGTCTGTCTGACCATGATGCACAGCTAGTTACAGTATATGATATAGCTCCATATAGTAATGCGAAACAGTCCTCCAAAATAGTGCGTTCAATTAACAATTCAACAATTCAAAATTTTAGCGAAAGTTTGCAACAGTTAGACTGGGACAAGGTGTACAGGGAACATGATGCTAATTTAAAATTTAACCTATTTCATGATACCTTTGCGAGTATATTTGAAAACAGTTTCCCTAAGAAAACAGTGAAATATAATTGTAAGAAACCATATAAAAAGCAATGGCTTACTAAATGGATAAAAATATCTTGTAAACAGAAAAGGGAAATGTATCTTATAGCTACGAGGAGTAATGTAAAAACTACTGCACTGTAATAAGAAAAATTATTAAAAATTCCAGAAGTATGTGCATTATGTCTGAGATTAGCACATCTGATAATAAAATTAAAACAATATGGATTTTATCATTAAAAGGGAAACAGGGCAGCCAAGAGCAGAGGAAGAATATTTCTATCAAATACAATGAAAAGTTTGTTAACAAGGAGTCAGAAGTAGAAAACATTTTTAATAATCATTTTTAAGTGTTGTAGAGAAAACAGGCTCCAGCTATTCATTAGAAAATGCAAGGCAGTGTGTGGAAGAGGCAGTACCTATGCAATTTGATAAAATTGAAATTCAAATTCACACAAAAGTAAAAGCTCACATGGAACTGATGGCATTTCCAACACAGTACCAAAAACTTGTTCCCAACAAATAAGTAGGATTCTCAGCCACGTATGTAGAAGCCTGATGAAATGAGGCATTTTTCCATATAGATTGAAATATGCTAATGTTAAACCATTGCATAACAAAGAGAATAGGTCTGATGCTAACAGCTACCGCCCAATCTTGCTTCCGACAGCTTTATCCAAAATTCTTGAAAAAGTAATATATTCATGAGTAGCATCACATATTTGCAAAAATGAAGTACTAACAAAATGTCAATTTGGTTTTCAGAAAGGCTTTTCAACAGAAAATGCTATATATGCTTTCACTGATCAAATATTAAATGCATTGAATAACCGAACATCACCCATTGGGGTATTTCGTGATCTCTCAAAGGCTTTTGATTGTGTGAATCTCAAAATTCTTCTAGATAAGCTCAAGTCATCAACAAAAGCAAAACAAGGATAATGGAATGTAATTGAATTAAGTCGGGCGATGCTGACGGAATTAGATTAGGAAATGAGTTTTGCTATTTGGGGAGCAAAATAACTGATGATGGTCGAAGTAGAGGGGACATAAAATGTAGACTGCCAATGGCAAGGAAAGCGTTTCTGAAGAAGAGAAATTTGTTAACATCAAGTATAGATTTAGGTGTCAGGAAGTCATTTCTGAAAGTATTTGTATGGAGTGTAGCCATGTATGGAAGTGAAACATGACGATAAATAGTTTAAACAAGAAGAGAATAGAAGCTTTCAAAATGTGGTGCTACAGAAGAATGCTGAAGATTAGATGGGTAGATCACATAACTAATGAGGAGGTATTGAATAGGATTGGAGAGGAGAGAAGAGAAGTTTGTGGCACAACATGACTAGAAGAAGGGATCAGTTGGTAGGACATGTTCTGAGGCATCAAGGGGATCACCAATTTAGTATTGGAGGGCAGCGTGAAGGGCAAAAATCGTAGAGGGAGACCAAGAGATGAATACACTAAGCAGATTAAGATGGATGTAGGTTGCAGTAGGTACTGGGAGACAAAGAAGCTTGCACAGGATAGAGTAGCAAGGAGAGCTGCATCAAACCAGTCTCAGGACTGAAGACCACAACAACAACAACAACCAGGTCAAGTATTGTGGTATTAGTGGGACAGTGCACAAATGGTTTAATTCATACTTAACTGGAAGAATGCAGAAGGTTTATGTTAACAGTACAGATAGTTTGCAAAAATCAGCAGAGTCCCTGGGGAGTTATCAAGAATGGTGTCCCACAGGTTTCAGTATCGGGTCCCTTATTGTTCTTAATATATATTAACGACTTTCCACTCTATATTCATGATGATGCAAAGCTAGTTCTTTTTGCTGATGATACAAGTATAGTAATCACACCCAACAAACAAGAATCAGCTCAGGAAATTGTAAATGTCTTTCAGAAAATTATTAAGTGGTTCTCTGTAAATAGACTCACTACATTTTGAGAAAACACAGCAATGTACAGCAAATGGCATAACACCATTGATAAATAGACTATGTCCGCCCCCGGTAGCTGAGTGGTCAGTGCAACAGAATGTCAATCCTCAGGGCCCGGGTTTGATTCCCGGCTGGGTCGGAGATTTTCTCCACCCAGGGACTGGGTGTTGTTTTGTCCTAATCATCGTCATTTCATCCCCATTGATACGCAAGTCGCCAAAATGGCATCAAATCAAAAGACTTGCAACTGCCAAATGGTCTACTCGACGAGAGGCCCTTGTCACACGACAGTTAGTTAATAGACTATGAAGAGAAGTCTGTTGCTAAGGCAGAATACTCAAAATTTCTGGGCATGTGCATTGATGAGAAATTGAACTGGAAGAAACACACTGATGATCTGCTGAAATGGTTATGTTCAGCTACTTACGCTATTAGCGTTATTGCAAATTTTGGTGATAAACATACACTCCTGGAAATGGAAAAAAGAACACATTGACACCGGTGTGTCAGACCCACCATACTTGCTCCGGACACTGCGAGAGGGCTGTACAAGCAATGATCACACGCACGGCACAGCAGACACATCAGGAACCGCGGTGTTGGCCGTCGAATGGCGCTAGCTGCGCAGCATTTGTGCACCGCCGCCGTCAGTGTCAGCCAGTTTGCCGTCGCATACGGAGCTCCATCGCAGTCTTTAACACTGGTAGCATGCCGCGACAGCGTGGACGTGAACCGTATGTGCAGTTGACGGACTTTGAGCGAGGGCGTATAGTGGGCATGCGGGAGGCCGGGTGGACGTACCGCCGAATTGCTCAACACGTGGGGCGTGAGGTCTCCACAGTACATCGATGTTGTCTCCAGTGGTCGGCAGAAGGTGCACGTGCCCGTCGACCTGGGACCGGACCGCAGCGACACACGGATGCACGCCAAGACCGTAGGATCCTACGCAGTGCCGTAGGGGACCGCACCGCCACTTCCCACCAAATTAGGGACACTGTTGCTCCTGGGATATCGGCGAGGACCATTGGCAACCGTCTCCATGAAGCTGGGCTACGGTCCCGCACACCGTTAGGCCGTCTTCCGCTCACGCCCCAACATCGTGCAGCCCGCTTCCAGTGGTGTCGCGACAGGCGTGAATGGAGGAACGAATGGAGACGTGTCGTCTTCAGCGATGAGAGTCGCTTCTGCCTTGGTGCCAATGATGGTCGTATGCGTGTTTGGCGCCATGCAGGTGAGCGCCACAATCAGGACTGCATACGACCGAGGCACACAGGGCCAACACCTGGCATCATGGTGTGGGGAGCAATCTCCTACACTGACCGTACACCTCTGGTGATCGTCGAGGGGACACTGAATAGTGCAAGGTACATCCAAACCGTCATCGAACCCATCGTTCTACCATTCCTAGACCGGCAAGGGAACTTGCTGTTCCAATAGGACAATGCACGTCCGCATGTATCCCGTGCCACCCAACGTGCTCTAGAAGGTGTAAGTCAACTACCCTGGCCAGGAAGATCTCCGGATCTGTCCCCCATTGAGCATGTTTGGGACTGGATGAAGCGTCGTCTCACGCGGTCTGCACGTCCAGCACGAATGCTGGTCCAACTGAGGCGCCAGGTGGAAATGGCATGGCAAGCCGTTCCACAGGACTACATCCAGCATCTCTACGATCGTCTCCATGGGAGAATAGCAGCCTGCATTGCTGCGAAAGGTGGATATACACTGTACTAGTGCCAACATTGTGCATGCTCTGTTGCCTGTGTCTATGTGCCTGTGGTTCTGTCAGTGTGATCATGTGATGTATCTGACCCCAGGAATGTGTCAATAAAGTTTCCCCTTCCTGGGACAATGAATTCACGGTGTTCTTATTTCAATTTCCAGGAGTGTATAAGTAAATTAGACTATTATGCCTATTTTCATTCACTGCTTTCAAACTGCAGCACTGCGAATAAGGAAGTTCGATCAGAAAAGGTTGGCGATTGTGCTGAAATAACAAGGTGGGCAAGACTCTAAATAACAGGAAGTCTTAGCTCACAATCAGACATTATGTAGGCACCCGATGTCATGGTAAAGAACCAGCCGAACATCATAGCGGCACTTTACTAGGATAGAAGAACAAAAGTTGATTTTTACAAAAAACACTGTCTAGATCACATAGTAGTGTTGTCCACCCTTCCCCTCCCCCTCCCCATCCCCACCCCCCTCCCCAACATACTATTACAGGTTTCAGTTACTGTTATCACATGATCCAAACTTAAACTTCGTAATTAAATTTCAGTGTCAGGGTGTAGAAAAAAAATCTATGACAAAATCAACCAACAGAACTTGTGTTCTAAACACCATTATTAATAAAGACTTCATAATGACGATGGACACAGTTCAAGAATTTATTTTCCCGACTAATAATTAACAACAACTGATCCCACTGTGCAGCTTGTAACTGAATTCTACTGACAACTATGTTAGAAAAAAGCCCATCACGTGGTGTGTCACTTCAAACAAAAATTTTCAGGTAGCAAAGTTTTCCTTCTGTTTACACCGTAACTACAAGATAGGGTTTTTGACAGAAGGAATTTTTTTTCCTGGCTGTAAATGTCCCTGATACACTTTCACACAAAACTCAAAACATTTGGCATGTTTATCACAATCATCATACACACCTTGCTCGGAGGTGTCACTGCTGTTGGGACTAGAAGTGAGCGAGCCCCAGAGCCCAGCTTCCGCATACCAGCTGCTCCCGCTGCCGCTGCCTCCACCCGCCACTGCTGCGGACCGTCTGCTGCCTGCAACAGTTGATATCAGCAGTCAGCTTCCTTCAAAACTCAAGTGCCTTCAACCTGTGCTCAGGACTGGCATGAGAAAACGTTAAGCTGATGTGATAGGGTCAGCTGCTAAAACGTACTTATACACACGAACATTGATATTTGATACACGTCTCCCCTAACCTTTCTGAATATACACCTGAGAAACGTGCAGCTGAAAATGCCTGCCCAGCCTGGAACAGATCCACACATACAAGAACGTAGACGTCACTCGTATGAAACATATAGCATAAAACCAGATCGCACGAAGGATACACCATTTGACTAGCTGTGCAATGCAGGACCATCTCCAGCAGCCGGAAGCTCTGTTCTCACAAGGCAACAAACAGAATGAGAAATTCGAGCAGATTTTGAGTAAAAGCACATCAAATACGGAGTGGAGGATACATTTGGTGTGCCAGAGCACATTATCAAAACAACTTTTAGTTTCGTTACTTTCTCTTCACTGTTTTCATCCCTCTGATAGCCTACTGATTCCCTAACTAATCTTTATAATTTTTCTTGGTTCTCTCAATGTAGAAACTGATTTTCTAGTTTTAAACATAACAATTGTCACACAATTAACTTAGATAGTGACTTATAAAATGTGTAGCAAGTACAAGGCCTTGCAGTTTAATATACAGTTTTCTTGTTAATTATATACGAAGACTACAGATTACACTTTTGGCTTAACAGTATTTGAAGAACCACAGCACTCAGATGATAATGCACTCAAGGCAAAAGAGGTTGCTACCAGGGTACAAACAGAAAGAAGAATTCTTTTACACACATTTTCAATCCCTACTACAAACAGCAGAATCTCAATATTTCCTTGGCACGTTCCATTCTTGGTGTTTCGTGCAACCCTTTCTTCCATGCTGTTTGTTAGGTCAGTCATATTACACATCTGATGAATCTTTCTACTTACATGACACTACTGTCACCAAAAAGGCCTGAGGCAATGAGAGAAAAAGGGGGAAGGAGGAACATCATTCCAGGATGAAATTTTTATGCGGTTTTGAAAAATACTCACAGATTCTGCTGTTGCTGATTGCAACGATACTCCAAACATGAGGTCTATCAAATTCAGAGAGGTGCTCTGGGCTAGTAGTTATGCCGATATCGACCAATGTGAAGGTAATGAGCCCAATTTCTGTAGATCACTTTGGACTTTTGTCCCAGCCAAAAGTTCTGAGCCAGAAACGGCTCACGCTAGTGAGACCATTTGAAGAGTTGCTTGAGTCATAAGCAACAGAGCGCTCTGATGTGCAAACTACTGAAGTAGTATCAAATCTAAAGGGCTGCAACAGCCTTGTAGCCATACAATGCGTATTTTCATAACAAGTCATAGGTACTAACTTTTTATAGACATGCTGACACAGTCCTTTACATGTAACTTGAAATGAGCTGCTGCTAGCAGTCAGATATATGCATCAACTGAGTTTAAAATAAAAACAGCTATGTTCTTAATGAGTGCCTTTTGTTTGTTTGTTTGTTTGTTTGTTTGCTTGTCCTTTCTTAAATTTTATTTTACAGTTTTTACAATGTAACAAATGGGTAAGGACTATGCTTGTTGTAGCCGGACACAAAGGGAATTGGCCACAGTCTGGAAACAGCTAGAAGCTATATTGGCAACAGTTAACAGGCTTTGGGCTACTGCTTAATGTTGCAATGATAATATTCAGCAGAAATTCAAAAGCGTTGTTAAATATGTCTTATAAAAGTGTGCATCAAACATCGTTTTAAGGGACAGGAAAGACTCATCATGGTTTAAGAGCTTAAGTTTCAGTCTTACGTAAAGGCAGTAAGACCTCTCCACAGCCGAACTATTATCATTGCCGCCTCCAGTGCAGAAAGACCCAGGGTTCAATCACCAGTACTGCATCAGATTTTTACTGAGGTGGGAAGGTATAGAATGGGATCCTCTCCTCACTCTCATGAGGTTACATGAGGAGGAGCTGCTCGAATAAATAAGCAGTGACACCACGAGGATTCATCTCCTGGTAACAGTGGCTGGTGGGACCATTGACGTGGTGATTGTACATCCCACCATCACAGACTGCTCCTCGTACTGCCTCACAGCCAACAGTCTACCAGCCAGAACAGGTCTAAGGCCTCATCCACGATTGGTGTTTTTATTTGTGTAAAGTCAATAAGCAGATCAAAACCACTATTCACTTGCTCAGTGACCATGCTGGCACCAAAATAGAAGGATACAGAGGAAAAGCCAAAATGCAGAATTCGGTCTTCTGAAATCATTTCACCACAGAAGACTGTAATACGGTTCCCCCTTGTGGTCATAGCACTGATGGCAGATATTAACAGAAATGATTGGAGAATGAAAAAAAAATAAAAAAACAGCTACAATAGTTAAGCAGTGGAAAATCATCAGGACCAGATGTGATAACTGTGATGTTCTACAGAGATAATGGGAAAGAAGTTGTTCCCATTCTAGCAGCAGTTTATCGTAAGTCACTGTAGCAAAAGTATACCTAGTGACTGGGGGGGGGGGGGGGGTGGAAGGGGGGGGGGGGAGGAGGAGGAGGAGGTGGTAGCAGCACAGGTCATTTCTGTTTATAAGTACGGTCGTCAGACAGGCCTATATTTTTTTAGACCTCACTGGCATCAGTCTGTTGCAGAATAGCAGAACATGCTCATGCTGCGTGCTCAAGCTTTATGAGGTTTTCAGAGACAAAAATCTCCTCTATAACAATCACAATGGATCCACAAATGAAGACTTGTGAAACTCAGCTCATTCTTTATGTCCATGAGATACAGAGCACCTCA
This sequence comes from Schistocerca gregaria, assembly GCF_023897955.1. Classification (NCBI taxonomy): domain Eukaryota; kingdom Metazoa; phylum Arthropoda; class Insecta; order Orthoptera; family Acrididae; genus Schistocerca; species Schistocerca gregaria. The sequence goes on from NC_064922.1 coordinate 861,641,548, forward strand.
GAGATGCTCCAATAAAGAAGCAGTGGCACTATGAGAATTCATCCACTGGCAATAACAAACGGTGGGACTGGTGACACATGTAAGGCATTCTATACAGTTCTGCTCTGCCGTGTAGTGTAAAAATATGAGCTTATCAAGTATCAGACCAGATTTGTGACTGGATTCACAAATTCTTTACTGATAGAACTCACCGTGTCACTCTTAATGTAACAGTCAATGTATGTAAAAGTAATTTCAGGAGTACTCCAAGGAAGTGTGTCGGACTGTTCCTGTTGAAAGCACACACTGTGTCCCAGAAATGTTGCGGCAAACTTCTAGGTTATGTAGAGAACATGACGAGGCTTGTAAATTGTATCGCCACAAACATTGTTGTAAACTGCTAGGTGGAGCTGTATGTGAAAAGCACTGGAGGGGCCCCACAGCTAGGTGGGCTGTAAACGAGAGTGCTGGAGGGTGGATGTGATGATTTCCTCATTCTAACACTAGTCAGCAAGAAATGGCATACAAACAGTGAGCTCACAGACACGCACTTAATGTGCGGCATTGCCGAATGCAGTGGACAGGCTGTCAGACACATTCATCACGAGGGCTTCCCAGAAAGACATCGATATCACCACAGTTTGTTTGGATATCTGCATCAACTTTGTGCCACCACAGGTCATTAAGAAGTGGCAGAATTAGTGAGAGCAGGCCACAATAGATGCTTTCATATGTCAAGGAAGAAAGTGTTTTGGTGTTTACGGAGACTGATTCAAGCATCAGCATGTGTGCCACTGCTTCAGACTTAAGAATGTCTTATATGTACCCAACACATTCTGAATGCCAAGTCCTTACAGGTCTTTAATGTATAAAAGGTGCAATTACTGCAACACAATGACCATCTTGCATGTGTATGTTTCACACAATGGTTTCTGCAATAAAGTGACAGAGATGTACTTTTTCCCGTTTACGTGTTGTTCACTGATGAGGCCACATTCACTACGGATGGCATATTCAATCACCACAAGAGTGTTTGTGGTCACTAAAGTTCCTCAAGGGGCACAACACCAGGTGGTACAGTATCGCTTCACAGTTAATGTGCGAGCGCATTTGGTTAGCGACTGCTCAGTTTCACCATACCTTTTATCCGGCTCGATTGCCACAAATTATCAGACGTTTCTGGAACACGTTCTTTCTGGCTTGCTTGAAGATTTTACTGCAAATATGAGATGCAGCATGTGGTTCGAACATGATAGGTCACAAACTCATTTTGGACTGGCTGTTCGCACGCATTCGTACAATTCATTCCCGCACTGATGGAGTAGCCATGGTTGGCCGATTCCCTCACAACCACACTCACCAGATATATCGAGCCTCTCATTCTTTCTATGGGCAGCAACAAAATCTCTAATGTATTGTGATCCTGTAGAGTCTAAAATAGATCTCACTGGAAGAATTGTCTGTGCAGCTGCTGCAATCAAAGAAATTCCCAGTGTGTCCAGCAGACCGTGCTCGCTCAGTGTTAGTAGCGCTCGGTGTCTGCTGATACAGACTTCGAGCACCTGTTGCAAACATTAGAGCTACATGCATGTCTTACACCGTGTGTATTCATTATGTCCAATAAATGTTTCACATGGCTCACTCTGGTTTCCTTTCCAATCTTCGACCTCTGCTACCATTTACCCCCGTCACTATGCAATTCTTAATCCTTTTAATGTGCCTCACATTCCGTAGAAGTATGTCACATTATTTCTGTGACAACCTTTATATAAATGATCTAGTGGATAATTTCAGCAGCTCCGTGAGGCTGTTCACAGATGATGCAAAGATAGCGACATCAGAAAACTAGCAAACTGCAGAGGATGGATGATTGGTGCAATGACAAAGTTGACCCTGAATGTAAATAAATGTAACATATTGCACGCAAATAGGCAAATAAATCCACTACTGTATCATTACACCACTGGTGACAAATCACTGGAACCAGTAACTGTTGTAAAACACCTAGCAATAACGTCAGGAGTGACCTGAAGCAGAATGATCATGTAAAGCAAATTGCGGGAAAAGCATATATCAGGCTGAAATTCATAGGAAGAATCTAAAGAAAATTTATCCACAAAAGAAGTAGCTCATGAAACACTTTTGGGAGATTCTTGAGTACTGCTCTATCGATCTCTGACCCTTACCAGGTTGAATTATTACAAGAGAGAGTCACGAGACGTGCACTGCGTCACACGACAGTTTGGTCAGTGAAAGATAATTAAGATGATGTTCAAAAAACTCCAGTGGTAGATGCTACAACAGAAGTGTTGTGTGTGATGGGGAAGCTTACTATTTAATTTCTGAGGAAGCACATTCTGGGAAGAGTCAAACAACATACAGTATATGATCAAAAGTATCAGACACCCCCCAAAACATATTTTTTTTCATATTAGGTGCACTGTGCTGTCACCTACTGCCAGGTACATCATATCACCAACCTCAGTAGTCATTAGACATTGTGAGACAGCAGAATGGGGCACTCTGCGGAACTCACACACTTCGGACGTGGTCAAGTGATTGGTTATCACTTATGTCATAAGTCTGTACATGACATTACAACACTCCTAAACGTCCCTAGGTCCACTGTTTCCAATGTGATGGTGAAGTAGAAACATGAAGGGATACGTGCAGCACAAAAGCGTACAGGCCTACCTCGTCTGCTGACTGACAGAACGCCGACAGTTGAAGAGGGTCATACTATGTAATAGGCAGACATCTATCTACACCATCATACAGGAATTCCAAACGCATCAGGATCCACTGGAGGTACTATGACAGTTAGGAGGGACGTAAGAAAACTTGAGCTTTCATGGTCAAGCAGTTGCTCATAAGCCACACATCATGCCAGTAAATACCAAACGATGCCTCGATTGGTTTAAGGAGCGTAAACATTGGACAATTGAACAGTAGAAAAACATTGTGTGGAGTGACAAATTATGGTACACATTGTGGCGATCTGATGGCAAGGTGTGAGTGTGGCAAATGCCCTGTGAACATCATCTGCCAGTGTGTGTAGTGCCAACAGTAATATTCAGAGGCGGTGTTGTTATGGTGTGGTTGTGTTTTTCATGGAGGGGCTTGCATTACTTGTTATTTTGCATGGCACTATCACAGCACAGGCGTACACTGATGTTTTAAGCAACTTCCTGCTTCCCACTGTTGAAGAGCGATTAGGGGATGGTGATTGCATCTTTCAACGTAATCGAGCACCAGTTCCTATTGCACTGCCTGTGGAGGAGTGGTTACACGACAATAACATCCTTGTAATGGACTGTCCTGCACAGTGTCCTGACCTGAATCCTACAGAACACATTTGGGATGTTTTGGAACACCGACTTCGTGCCAGGCCTCACCAGACTGACATCGATATCTCTCTGCACTGCAGCACTCCGTGAAGAATGGGCTGCCATTGCCCAAGAAACCTTCCAGCACCTGATTGAACGTATACCTGCGAGAGTGGAAACTGTCATCAAGGCTTAGGGTGTGCCAACACCATGAATCCCAGCATTACTGAAGGAGAGGGCCACAAACTTTTAAGTCATTTTCAGCCAGGTGTCCAGATACTTTTGATCACATAGTGTATTACTTATTCCCACAAACATCTCACAAAATGACTACAATGTGCATACCCGAGAAATTAGAACTAATATAAAGGGGAAGGAGGGAAGGAGGGGGGGGGGGGGGGGGGGGACAGATGGTGGTACCACACATACCCTCCACGACATACCATGAGGTGGTTTGCGAGCTGTAGATGTAAAAGGCCATTTATGGAAGTGCATATGTCTTATAGATTTACTGCATCATACTGGAAGGTGAAAATGAATACTGTCATTAAAGGTTCCACTGTGTTATCATTGTGGTAAAGTCTATGTTTAGTCTACAGTACATGTAAAGATTTGATTCTAGACTAAAATTTAACCACAAGTAAACAACAAAGGCATATGTGCAGAACAGCCTGCTTGTGACAGTTTTACAGCAGCAATTGGCACCAGTGAAATTTGAAAGAAAAAACTATTATTTAAGGTGGCCAATAATTTCTGACATCTGAAAACTATGATACAAACTACTGAAATTTTTCTGGTGGATAGAAATATGACAGAAGACAGCTACATATTAATGGATGTTACTACTGTGATATATATATATATATATAACAAACAAAGTGCTTTGGTTTTGATAGCTAAAAATCCAGTGTATGTCAAAATGTTGTTACAATTTCCTTCTACAAAAAAGCTGAAATGAAAATGAAAACTGCTGGAAACTTTATGGAAAATAGTGACTCAAATCATAAGCATGCTTACATTTCTCATACCCATTATCAAAAAGAACCTCCCATAAAAGTCTACATCATTCTAATTTGAATATAGCATTAGTGGATGTGCAGGAAGTTGCACATGAGCAATATTTTATATTGTGCATGATGCTGATCCTTCAGAGATCATAATGAAAATAATAGTGTGGGTCAGTAGGTCAAAGCTTTTATTATACTTTTTATTCAACTGCAAAAAAGTACTAAATTTAGAAATTTAAAATGATAGTTTCTCTCCACTGACAGACTGGACTTGGTACACAAATGTGGTAAAGGGCCTTATCCTGCCTCCAGAGCCACAGCCCGTATCAGTCTCTCATCGTCCTGAAACCACGTACCCAAACACTGCTTGCATTTAGTGGCCCAAAGAGATACAATCTAATATTTTTAAATCTATGATGCATGGTGGATGCCTGTCAATTAAATTTCACATTTGGGGAATGTATGATCTCACTCCATGACCCCAAATAAGAGCATCAGACAAATTATCCAAATCCTCAGTCACACACAGCTCCTTTATATCTACAATACACCACTAATTTTGTTATTATAACAATAACAAATAACAATGAACTATTGTTCTTATTGTTGTTATTATTATTATTATTATTGGAGGAGTAAATGTAACAACATCACATATAATTGGGGCACTGAGTGACTGAAAGGTACATATGAAAGGCACATTTGTAAGACTGAATATGTCGGTAAGTTTTCGGACGTTGTCTTTCTTCAGAAATAACCCATACAGAACACACACACATATCTATCTGAATAGCTATACTGCAGCCATGCAGGTGTATGTGTGTGTAATATGTACTGGTTTTTCTGAAGAAAATCTTTCTCTAAAATATTACCAACATATTCAGCCTTGTTTATGGTCTTACTGAACACTTGAAGTCTCAACTATATGTTGAGTTGTTCCCTTCACTCATTCCATTACTGCATTTTCATTCCTACAAGGACTTTTCGTTAGGCATAGTCCATATCAATTCAGGCAGGCTAGGAAAAAATCTTATCTTAATAGTCTCGGATGTTACTGAATGTAGTTTATGTTAAAATGAATGGCTAAATAAGGAAGACATATTTTTTTTCTTTTTTGTTTTCTCCAAAAAGAAAATTTGCTCCGAGATACATCCCTCCAAAGATGACACTGTGAATACCATTTTGAAGATGTGAATTTTGGAAAAAAATTTAAAATGCTGTATCTCTGGAACAGCTCTAGACATTTTGTTGTTGTTTTTTTTTTTTTTATTGGAATGATAACTGATTTATGATTACAAAGAAATTCTCCATTTGGACTTATATGTCAAAGTTCTTTTACTATAGTGTTCTGAACATTTTTAATAATATATGAAAAAACTTTTTTCTTCAAAACTGCCAATCCATAAAATTTTGATTTTTTTGTTGGTATTGTGCATTCCCTAAAAAGGAGAGCTTCCACTATTAGGTTGAACAGATTACATAAACAATTGAAATTTTCGCCATACATTAAATCTGTTTCATTGCCATATTATCACATAACAGGCTCATAAAAATCAAAACCTAGCCTTATTTATCATCATTTTAGTTTTGAAAGATGAGTAAGAGACTCATTTTTCAAGCCTTTTAAATGATTTCAAAATGTAGGTGAAAGGTCCACAGACTTAAAAGACTTCAATTTATATAACTTCTGTACACTCTGTTTTGTACTGAGATTAGCCAGTCAATGAACTCAGTATGTGTTCCACTGCTTCAGTGTCTTCCTTTGATATAGAGTGATGCCTTCCTTTTTAACCAAAAGGAACTGGAGCACTTAGTCTTCAAAACATTGTGGACAGGAAGTGAGTACTGATGGCGTTTTCGCTGTCCTTCAGCTGGAAACCTATATCCAGTAGCTTGTCCATGTGGTAGCATAAAGTTCACTACAATTTTGTTTAATCATAACTGGTGTCTATAATTTCTGCAAGTCCACCAGTCACAGTCATACACGCACGCCACAAACATCCCTCTTCTCAGGTTGTGAATCTGAATATTATCCTGCTGTTTCTGAGGTGTTGGATGAACAAACAAAATTTCTTCTTTCCTGCTCTTTAAAGTGTTGAGTTCGCCCATCACTTTGAGACCAAAAATGTGTCTTCTGAAATCCTTTCACAGGAGTAGTTTGTTTGGACCATTCTTCTTTTTTTCTGCTCATGGAATTCTTTGATTTCATCTTGGGACAAAAGAATTAGGGCTGTGGATTTCACAAGTCTCGTAAAATTCTCAGTATTCTGAACTGCAGCTGTATTTGGTCTGGAAAGATTATGTTTTGTAGCATGGTGCTTCAGCATACCTCCTACACCATCACAAGGTCCCTTCCCATGACCAGTAGCACTGTATACCCAAGCACAAGTGACTTACTCAATTCAAACAGCTGGTAACGGTTTTTAAAATGACTACGAGTACTATCAAAAATAATGATGATCTTCTCCGCCCCTGTTTTCTGTTGAGGAATTTTGTGCATTGCTAGCAAAGAAATTAGAAAGAAACAACTTCAGTGAAGACATACATTACTCTTGAAAGTTAAAAAAAATATCTTTTTTTTAAATATAAATCCTGTCCAACTTTAAAGTAGATGCTCTCCTTTACAGAGAATATAATATTACATGGTATTAATCAATAGCAAAAAATCTAACTTTTCTGGATTGGCATTTTTGAAAAAAAAATTCTGTAAATTTAAAAAAATTTTCAAAAGGTGACAATAAAAGAACTTTGACAGATATGTCCAAATAGAGGACACCATTGTAATCAAACCAATTATCTTTCAAATAAAAAAACTCTTAACAAAATATCTAGAACAGTTAGAGAGATGCAGCATTTTAAAATTTTTTCCGAATTTCACATCTTCGAAACTGTTCGCAGTGTTATTGTTGGCGGCCTGTAGCTTGGGGCAGGAATTTTTTGGGAGAAAACAAAATAATACGTGTTTCTTACTTACTCCTGAATTTTAACATAGGCCGAATTCAACAACATCTGAGACTATGTAGGTAACACCCCCTCGTCTGAAGTGATATGGATTATCCACATTTATAATAATAATAATAATAATAATAATAATAATAATAATATTTAGTAGTAGTATTACTGGAGACTAAATCATCCAGACATGCTTAAATTGTACATTCAAATCATATAACAGCACTATAGGGAGAACTACCTTGTTAGATGGTACACATTTTAATCAGGCCAGCAACCACAAGGTCTACTACTTGTGATTTCAGAAGAAAGGTAGAGTACTACAACATAAATGTTTCTACAAAGTAACAAATCCTGGACAGATAGGGAAGAAAAAGCTTCAAAATTTTCTTTATTACATATAACACTTTCTCACTTACAAAAACAATCTACGCACTACTTTTGCAGACATAAAGGAAAATCAATCGGAAGCACAAAGGCACAGTAGCAGTTAGTATCTGACCTGCTTTATCATCTGCTTCTGTTGCACCATCAAACAGTCCACATTCAGCATACCAGGAGGTGCTTCCTCCTGTCTTTTCCTTCTTATCCTTTTTGTTTGGCCTTCTAGAAACAGCAGCTATAAATGTACATGAACCAAAAATCAACACCTCAGAGTGGTAATCAACTTATACAAAAGGGGAAAGTGTAATAATTTAAACTTTAAAACAGTGGAACCTTATAATTTGGCATTTTTCAATGCAATAACTCTGCCATTCCACGACATATTCATGGACTTGTGATCACTTTGGACACGGTAGGAAGAAACTGTTCATTAGCATTAGTACAACTTTAAAAGAAGTGGAGCACAAGAAGTGGGGGAGGAGTAACAGAGCAATGCAGCTTCTGGTGAGTCTTTTGTGCTGAATAGTTGTGAAGAATACCACCCCTGACATCAATATACTGTTTCTTTCTTTATTTACAACTAATGATAATATCAGGGATCCTTCACTTTTATTAGATAAGCATTGCCATTTCTAGTTAGGATATTATTCGAGGTGGGCCTGTTTCATCACAAAGTGTCATATTTATTAAGTGAGCTGATTATGCCACAACAAAAATTAAATGTACATTCCTCTTGGTAACCAATACCACAAATTTATCTCAATATAATAAACTGTGCCTCAATGACTGCAGGTTTACACTCCCATACACAGATATACATACCTTGTATGACAACTTTATATTTTTAGACTCAAACAAATAAAGTTATGTGTTCAAGAGCACAATGTGTCAGGGGTTAGCTTTGCTCCATTTGACTGTGGATCTACCTGCCTTTGGTGACATGCCTTTCACAGGTTATCCTGTTCTGTCATTAGGCATACAATTCATCTACATCTACATCTACATCCATACTCCGAAAGCCACCTGACAGTGTGTGGCGGAGGGCACCCTGAGTACCTCTATCGTTTCTCCCTTCTATTCCAGTCTCGCATTGAACGTGGAAAGAAGGATTGTCGGTATGCTTCTGTGTGGGCTCTAATCTCTCTGATTTTATCCTGGTCTCTTCGCGAGATATACGTAGGAGGGAGCAATATACTGCTTGACTCTTCGGTGAAGGTATGTTCTCGAAACTTTAACAAAAGCCCGTACCAAGCTACTGAGCGTCTCTCCTGCAGAGTCTTCCACTGGAGTATATCTATCATCTCCATAACGCTTTCGTGATAACTAAATTATTCTGTAACGAAGCGCGCTGCTCTCCGTTGGATCTTCTCTATCTCTTCTATCAACCGTATCTGGTGCGGATCCCACACTGCTGAGAAGTATTCAAGTCGTGGGCGAACAAGCGTACTGTAACCTACTTCCTTTGTTGTCGGATTGCATTTCCTTAGGATTCTTCCAATGAATCTCAGTCTGGCATCTGCTTTACCGATGATCAACTTCACATGATCATTCCATTTTAAATCACTCCTAATGCCTACTCCCAGATAATTTATGGAATTAACTGCTTCCAGTTGCTGACCTGCTATTTTGTAGCTAAATGATAAGGGACCTATCTTTCTATGTATTCACATCACATTACACTTGTCTACATTGAGATTCAACTGCCATTCCGTGCACCATGCGTCAATTCGCTGCAGATCCTCCTGCATTTCAGTACAATTTTCCATTGTTGCAACCTCTCGATACACCACAGCATCATCTGCAAAAAGCCTCATTGAACTTCCGATGTCATCCACCAGGTCATTTATGTATATTGTGAATAGCAACGGTCCTATGACACTCCCCTGCGGCACACCTGAAATCACTCTTACTTCGGAAGACTTCTCTCCATTGAGTATGACATGCTGTGTTCTGTTATCTAGGAACTCCTCAATCCAATCACACAATTGATCTGATAGTCCGTATGCTCTTACTTTGTTCATTAAACGACTGTGGGGAACTGTGTCAAACGCCTTGCGGAAGTCAAGAAACACGGCATCTACCTGTGAACCCATGTCTAAGGCCCTCCGAGTCTCGCGGACAAATAGTGCGAGCTGGGTTTCACACGACCGTCTTTTTCGAAACCCATACTGATTCCTACAGAGTAGATTTCTAGTCTCCAGAAAAGACATTATACTCTAACATAATACGTGTTCCAAAAATCTACAACTGATCGACGTTAGAGATATAGGTCTATAGTTCTGCACATCTGTTCGACGTCCCTTTTTGAAAACGGGGATGACCTGTGCCCTTTTCCAATCCTTTGGAACGCTTTGCTCTTCTAGAGAAATTCTAGAAACAACATGAGAATATACAGTATTTGCTAATGATGCTCATGGGAAATAGCATAGTTCTTTTCAAGGGAACTTTTGTCATTAATAATGAGTAATGGTAACAATATGCTATAGCACTGAGGTATCAAGTGATCAATAAGCACACAGAGGAAACTGAAAACAGTGCTATTCTGAAGCCTCCTCCTCTGTCATCTCTGCCTACCATCCTTGGGTCTAACTGACCTGCCCTTCCCCAAACTTGGCTCTCCCCCCCCCCCCCACAATCACCACCAACCCCCCCCCCCCCCCCCCTTCTCGAGGGTGGAACCTTTAAGCTCGAAAGTTAGAGTGTGTCTCTTTTACTTCAACATGTGTATCACAGCAGTGCACATTTCACCTCCTGACAAACTGTAGGTTTGCCGATGACATAGTGCACCATCTGAGGCAGCATGTGTACGTACATGATGAAAGTGTTTCAGTACTTAATCCTTTTGCCTACAGAAAATTTTAATATAGATGGTTGAAATTCTCTCTTTCTCTAGTAGCCTTCTGACCATTACAAAGCCATACACAAATAAATTGAGTTATTTTATCTATTAGGATGGTGGCTGAACTCTGCGCTGTTGATACAGTAACTCGAAAAAGTAACTAGACATTTTTTTAAACTTCTTTATGCCAAGTTGTCATCTGTCTTCAGTTGGTGTAATACAGTGGCCAGTACACTGTCCTCCAAGGGTACTGTCAGTAGTGCCCATGGAAGTGTGACATGACTCCTATTATTTTCTATATACATAAATGATCTGGCAGATGGGGGTGGGGGGGGGGGGGGGGCAAAAAATCTGTAGTTGTTTGCTGAAGATGCCGCGGTATAACATCAATGTTGAGTGACTGTAGGTGGATACAAGATGACCTTGACAAAATTTCTAGTTGGGGTGGTGAATTGCAACTTGCTGTAAATGTAGAAAATTGTACAAGGTGTGATCAATAAGTATTGGGAATTTTTGAATCCTGCAGGTTTTTACATTCTATTTTCAAAACACTTTTAATCTTGTTGGTTCACATGTTCCTAATGTATGTTCTCATTTTCAGCATTTTTGAATATTTAATTTATTGTAGAAAGTTTAAAAAATTGTATGTTTTATGAGTGCTCAGCAAATTTTTATTTACTTAAAAAATGGATCAAAGAATTTGCATTAAATTTTGCTTGAAAAATGGAATAAAGTACAGCACCACATTCAAAATGTTGACTGTGGCTTTTCATGAATCTGCTGTGAGTAAGGTTAGAGTTTACAAGCAGAACAATGTTTTAAAGACGGTCGAGAAGATACTGCAGACGACTACCCCAGGCACCCCAGCACATCAATTACTGATGGCAATGTTGGAGACATACAGAAAACAGTTCTGGAAAATCACAGCATGACCATCAGAGAGATTGTGATGATGTTTGCATATCATTTGGCTCATAGCAAGCAATTTTTTCAAATGTTTTGGCCTTGAAATTTGTAGTAGCAAAGTTTATCAAAAAATGGTTAAATTTCGATCAAAATTACATCACACAGACATCGCTCTGGTATTACTTAATGAAGCTGATAATGATCCAGAACTTCTAAAGAAGGTTATAACAGATGACGAAACATGGGTATGAAGACCCAATCATTCGAACGGAAACTGCCTGAAGAATGCCCCAAGACCAAAAAAAGTTTGACAATTTTGATCACGTGTAAAGGTTATTATTAGTGTTTTCTTTGATTACAATGGGATAGTACATCACAAATTCATGCCTTATGGTTGCATGGCCAATAAGGAGTTTACATGCCATTTGCTTGAACAGGAGGATGAGGATATTGGTGTTTAATGTCCCGTCAACAACGAGGTCAATAGAGACGGAGCGCAAGCTCGGGTGAGGGAAGGATGGGGAAGGAAATCGGCCGTGTCCTTTCAAAGGAACCATCCCGGCATTTGCCTGAAGCGATTTAGGGAAATCACGGAAAACCTAAATCAGGATGGCCGGAGACGGGATTGAACCGTCGTCCTCCCGAATGCGAGTCCAGTGTGGTAACCATTGCGCCACCTCGCTCGGTTTGCTTGAACAATCCGAAGAAAATGACCAGAACTATGGTAAAACCACTCGCAGAAATTGCATCATGATAATGCTCCTGCTCACACTTCAATGCTTTTTCGTGACTTTTTTGGAAAAAAAAGAAAAAAAAATATGTTATGTTGCCAGCATATTTTTATTCCCAAGACTGAAGAGAACCGTGAAAGAATGCCATTTTGCCACCATTAATATGATAAAAACAGAATTGCTGAAGGAGCTGAACATCAAAATGAAAAGTAAGTTCCAGAAGTGCTTCCGAGACTGGAAAAAGCACTGGCATTAGCATGTTAGATCTGAGAGGGATTGCTTTGAAAGTGACGAAGTTGATAATGGTGAACAAATAAAACTACTTATAAGAAAAACAAAAATTCGCAGTACTTTTTGACCACACCTCCTGAGTTTCTGGAGGTGAGTAGGAAAAACAATCCTTAAACATTTGAATACAGCACTGGTAGGGCACTGCTTGACACAGTCACATTGCTTAAATGACTAGGTGTAACACTGCAAAGCAATATGAAGTGGAACGAGCACATCAGGTCGGTAGTAAGGAAGGTGAATTCCCCGTTTCATTTTATTTGGAGGATTTTGGGAAAATTGTGCTCAATTCAAGGAAAAAATTGAACCAATTCAGAAGCCTGCTGCTATATTTGTCACCGGCAGATTCCATCAGCATGCAACTATTTCAGATATGCTTTGTGAACTAAGAACAGGGATCTCTGGAAGAAACATTAACACCTTTTTGGAAGGAACTGTTGTGGAAATTTAGAGGGCAAGTATTTGAAGCCAACAGCAGAACAGTTCTACTGCCACCAACATATATTTCATGTAAGGACCACATAGAAAATATGAAAGAAATGAGGGTTCATGTGGAGGCTTTAGACAGCCGTTTTCCCCTCAGTCTATTTTCGAGTGGAACAGGAAATGAAATGACTAGTAGTGGCACGTTATACCATCCATAGTGCACCATATAGTGGCTTGTGGAGTATGTACGCAGATTTAGATCAGTGACGTTTGTTTCGAACTGTGAAGTTTCAATAAATGTATGTGTCACTTATGTTGCAAATGTGACTGCGATGGATACTAACTTTGTGTCAATTTATGAGAAATATTTAACCAAAGTATGAAGGACAATAAAGAAAGAAAGAATATATGACAAAAAGTGTTCTAAGTTGATGTGACTTACCAAACAAAAGCGCTGGCAGGTCGATAGATACACAAACAAACAAACACAAACATACACACAAAATTCAAGCTTTCGCAACCAACGGTTGCTTCTTCAGGAAAGAGGGAAGGAGAGGGAAAGACGAAAGGATGTGGGTTTTAAGGGAGAGGGTAAGGAGTCATTCCAATCCCGGGAGCGGAAAGACTTACCTTAAGGGGACAAGAGGACAGGTATGCGCGCACGCACGCACGCACACACAGATGCCCACACACACACACTTGTAAAGGCCGAATGTCTGCTTGTGCCTGTGTATGTGCGGATGGATGTGTGTGTGCGCGCGTGTGTGTAAGGGCCTTACTCTTTGCCTTAAATATGTCTGCTTGTGTCTGTGTATGTGCGGATGGATATATGTGTGTGTGTGTGTGTGTGTGTGTGTGTGTGTGTGTGTGTGCGAGTGTACACCTGTCCTTTTTTTTTCCCCTAAGGGAAGTCTTTCCGCTCCCGGGATTGGAATGACTCCTTACCCTCTCCCTTAAAACCCACATCCTTTCATTTTTCCCTCTCCTTCCTTCCTTCCTGACGAAGCAACTGCCAGTTGCGAAAGCTCGTAATTCTGTGTGTGTGTGTTTGTGTGTTTTGTTCATGTGCCTGTCTGCCGGCGCTTTCCCGCTTGGTAAGTCTTGGAATCTTTGTTTTTAATATATTTTTCCCATGTGGAAGTTTCTTTCTGTTTTATATATATTAAAAACAAAGATTCCAAGACTTACGAAGCAGGAAAGCACCGGTAGACAGGCACAATAAAATAACACACACACACACACACACACACACACAAAATTTCGAGCTTTCGCAACCGGTGGGTGCTTCATCAGGAAAGAGGGAAGGAGAAGGAAAGATGAAAGGATGTGGGTTTAAGAGAGAGGGTAAGGAGTCATTCCAATCCCGGGAGGGGAAAGACTTACCTTAGGGGGAAAAAAGGATAGGTATATACTCACACACACACACACACACACACACACACACACACACACACACACACACATCCATACATGTATATACAGACATATTTAAAGGGCATATTGGCCTTTAAATATGTCTGCTTGTGTCTGTATATGTACTCATAATGTTACATTCCATCTACAAGGAGGTTAGCAGAAGTGCTCCACAACACTACCTTCCGATATCACATACATCAATTTGCTGTAGAATCTAAGAAAATATTCTAAACTTAGACACAATAAGCTATCTTGAACAGCATGACCCACTCAGTGCCACCCAGTGTCGATTCTGAAAACATCAATCATGTGAAACCCACCTTTCACTTTGCTCACAAAACATACTGAAGGCTTTGGATCAAGGCAGTCCGGTGGATGTAATATATCTTGATTTCTAAAAAGCATTTGACTCAGTACCTCACCTAAGGTTTGACAAAAGTATGATCACATGGGGCATCAAGTGAAATTTGTGACTGCATTGAGAGCTTTAAGGTAGGGAGGACACAGCACATTATCTCGGATGGTGAGTCATCAACAGATGTGGAAATAACTACAGATATGCTCCAAGGAAATGTTTTGGGACCTTGCTGATCATGTTGTATAGCAACGACCTTGCAGACAATATTAATAGTAACATCAGACTTTTTGCAAATTATGCCATTATCTGTAATGAAGTACACCTGAAGGAAGCTGCATGAACATTCAGTCAGATCTCGACAATATTTCAAACTGGTGCAAAGATTGTCAACTTGCTTCAAACAATCAGAAACGTAAAATTGTGCACATCCTAAAGTGAGGAAAACTTAGTATCCTATGATCACAACAACAATGAGTCACTGTTGGATTCGGGCAACTCCTGCAAATACATGGATGTAACACTCTGTATGTATATGAAATGAAATTTTCGCATAGATTGTTGTGGGTAAAGAAGGTGGTAGACTTTGGTTTATAGGTAGCCAGCTGGAGAAGTGCATTTAGCCAAAAGAGATTGCTTACAAATCACTTGTGTGATCAGTTCTAGAACATTGCTCAAGAGTGTGGGACCTGTAGCAAATACGGCTAACAGGAGGTACTGAATGTAAACACAGAAGGGCAGCATGAGTTGTGTCAGCTTTGTTTGATCCGTGGCTAGAGTGTCACAGAGATTCTGAAGGAACTGACTTGGAAGACTCTTGAAGACAGACAAAGTATTCCGAATGTTTCAAGAACCAGCTTTAAATTATGCCTCTAGGAATATACTACCCCACACTCTATATGTGAATGTAATGTGATGAAACACTTAATAACTGGTACATTAGGACATACCCCTTGTCATGCACCTCACGGTGGTTTGCAAGATTTAGATACATATGTAGATGCAGGTGTAGAGCTATCTTCTAGTATCTCATTAAATAAAAAGTGTTTCATTAACTAGTAAGTGTACAAATACCAAAAAAATGTATGTGTAGCATCCTTGCAGTATGTTAATGAATATTTATTTCCATTTGTCAAAAAAGTTAAAAGGTTTATCTGATGTTATTGAAATTAAATTTTTCTTTGGATGGAACAAT
The DNA here is from genome assembly GCF_023897955.1 of Schistocerca gregaria. Lineage (NCBI taxonomy): Eukaryota > Metazoa > Arthropoda > Insecta > Orthoptera > Acrididae > Schistocerca > Schistocerca gregaria. The sequence goes on from NC_064922.1 coordinate 861,657,352, forward strand.
GGAAAGTCCAAGTTGGAACATAAACAATATTATGTAAAGCAGAGATTGTCACTTACCATAAAGATGGAGCATTGAGTTGCAGGCAGACACTATGAAAAGACTTACAAATTGACATTTCAGCCAAAGACTACTTCATAAAGGACCACCCCCCCCCCCACCCCCCACCCCACACACACACACACACGCCCTCATGCACACAGGATCGCTACATTCAGCCAGAATACAATTGTGTCGTGTTGAATGGTAGCAGCAATCCAGATTGCAGATTGGAGTGAGGATGTGCGAGGCATAATGGTGTACGGATCGGAAATCAGAAAGGGGAAAGGGGGAACCAGCACTGCACGGAGGAGAATGGAGAATGCAGGGACAATATGGTGGCATTATAATTTCTGTATTAGCATTTTTAGGAGGTAAATGGAGAAAAATAATTTTGCTGCAATGAGATGAACATCTTATGGTAAATGTTACAAATGGTTGTGAAAAATGTGTATGTGTGTGTGGCATCAATCAAATAGAGTTACTAATTTAATGTAATATTTTCAATTGGTGCATACTTAATGGAACTTTTCAAAAATGTCTATTCAATATCTTATGTTCACATAAATGCTTGTTACTTCCACATATATTCATTATACGAAAATTTTTCAGTTTCAAATGATTTGAATTAAAGGTTTGTAATCAGTAGCACACATTGCTGATAGCTATTATTTTCATAATTTTGTTAAATTTTCTTAGAATAAGATGGTGACTTTTTCATTCATGTTTGTTTAATTTTGAGATTGTTTTTGAATTTATCATTTTTGAAATGGGAAATAATGTCACATATTGCACAAATTTCATTGAGTACTATTATTATTATTTATTATTATTTACATTTTATGGCCTTCATTGGACCACTGTAGCCAACTTCATACAAATAATTTTTCAGTTTCCTATCAGCCCAGTACTACTACATTCTCTCGCATCTCAACCTTCTTTCTTCATTGGAAATCACCCTTCCTATTATCTGTTTGTTGATTCTCATTTGCAATCTGGTTTGTTTGTCTGTGAATTTCCTGATTTTGTCAGTTTTGTTTCTTAGGTCTTCCAGTGTAATCTGTAGCTCATCCATACCTTCCTTGATTTCTGTAATCCACTTAATGTTGCACTTACTATTCCAAAATTTTTCTGTTATTCTCCTGATGATTCTGTTCTCTGGTGTTCTGATTACATGTCTGAAAAATGAAATGTATTTCTCCCTGATTGTACTCACTACTGGTTCTATTTCCTTGTAGACCGTTCATTTGTAGCTACTCTCCAGTGTCCATCTTTCTGGTACAATTTGTTGATGCACATTCTGATAATTCATCAAATTTAATCAACAAATGTGCACATTTGGCACTTAGGTACATCTTCACTGCATACACAGTTATTCCTGGTATTTTTCTGATATGTTTTGCATATTTTTGGCTAATGTGATTTATACAATTATATACACTATACTGATCTGTGTATCTTGAAATACATATATTTTAATGATATTTTCTTCATACAATATAATCAAAATTTTTAGCATGGGCAGTCTGATCTAAGAAAAACTCACACTACTTTTGGATGAAAGATGTAATTATGAACATTTTGTATTTGTTAAAATTCTGCAAAGACATGTACGGTAAGGTAACAATAATCATTATTGTGATGAAACACCTTTAATATTTGCAATCTGAAAAAAATTAATTGCACAATTTTTTTTAGTTGATACAAAATTTAATGAATATCAATTTTCTCTCTTCGGCAATGACTAATTATTACAACCTTTGAAGTACTCCAACATAAATTGTGTTGATAAGCAGAGTTTTGTCATACTAATATTTCATCTTGCATGTTCAGATAGTTATAGTTTGCTTATAACTTTAATGTTGTGCTTATACAAAATGACACAGCTATTAACTGAAAATTTTATATGAAACTTTTGCCACGACACACATTTTTGTCTTGCTTCAGGACAATTTTAAAACAGTGTATCTGTCTACCAGCAAAAGCTGTTTTCTTTAGAAGAAGAAGAAGAAGAAGAAGAAGAAGAAGAAGAAGAACATAAATAAATTTTTCTCATGATTTTTTTTCCAGAACATTGGATGAATAATTTTTTAGGAATAAGTTTTCATAGTTACATAGCATGGCTTTTGGCTCAGTGGTACTCTACAAATCCGAAGGTCTAGAGTTCGATCCCCTGTCAATCCTACGATTTTTACCTTTCACCTATCACTTCTGGCAATGTTTGCTGATGGAAAAAATGTCAAGTTAGACCATGGTTCAGAATCCAAGTTAAAATTTGGGCCCTCATAACTGGCAGGGTATATCAGTCAAAGGTTGGAAGATTGTATTATAAGTACCAAATTTAGGTCAAATACCACCTTTTGGGAAGTTCTGGCCTTTTTACACACACACACACACACACACACACACACACACACACACACACACACTTCTTTTTTTGCAGTTCTTCCATCTATGTCGCAAACTGATGTCATTCATGGAAATATTTTATATTATGAGGTAACCCATTAGTAGTGTCTTAAAACAAACAACTGTGAAGTTTCAACAAATCTGTTTACCAGTTGCAAATGTGACTGTGATGGAAAATAAATGTCCATTTGTGTTCCCGAACCATCTCCATAATAATTGGGTGTCGATTGAACCCAAGAGTAAACAAATTTACAGGACCACCTCTGAATTGCTTCCATGTTGTTCTACAGATAACATAAGAAGACAAGTATAAAAACTCATTGTATATTCGTTTTTGAGCACTTACCTTCCCAATGAAAATATAAGATGCCATACTAGCATTAGATTTGATACAAACGTACCATCAACAACTGAAACTGTCGCACATTTTAATTTTCATTGACAGTCTCTTTGTATGTTGTTAAAGGCATCAAAATAAATGTGTAATATGGAAGCGTTTCACACTGCACTTTGAATTCTGCAGCTCCCCTACGCAAAGTAACAGTCTCTGTAACTACCACGTAACTGGTTGCTATTATTTTCTCAAATCAACCATTACCCTACAGCTTCGAATTCCAATCTGTAAATACCTCACAAAATAATCACTGGAACTTACTCAGCACTTGCGAGGCTGCCACAGGAGCAGGAGCAGGTGCAGGAGCAGCAGTGGGTGGCAGCGGAGGAGGCTCGCTGGGCCTGAGTACAGAGCCAGCAGGCTGCGGCTGGGAGGTGACCGCGGGGCTGCTGGCGCGACGGTCCGGTCCACCAGTCATCCCGTCATACTCCTTCCCCGTGCTGACACAGAGGAACAGCCGAGTACAAAATTACACTGCTACTCTTTTGTAACTCTCACACAGTGGAATCATCCAATCATCCATAGGATGTTAAACCGTAATCTTCCTCCCCTCTACTGTAACATCCATTTCACAAAATAATACACAGAACTTATTGGAGGAATCCTTCACAGTACACAGAAGAAACAACCACAAAATAAAAGAATTGGCATCAACGGTAAGAGCCACTGATGACATTGCTGTCACCTGTGAAAGGGAAGGATAATTACAGGACCTGTCTAACAGAATGAACAGTCCACCGAGCACAGAATATGATGAGAGTAAAAGTAGCAGAAGGTATTGGAGAGCAGCAGAAGTAGCAAGTGGTTGTCGAGCAGAAGAGGAGTGAGAAGGTGAAATGCAGAAAAGCAGAAGCAAAGAGAGCATTTCTTGCTAAAAGAAACTTGTTATATTAAAAATTGGCAGTACATTGAGGAAAAATTTTCTGAGCATGTATGTTTGGAGTACAGCATCATATGGGAGTGAATCGTGGGCTATGAAAAAATTCAGCAAAGAAGAGAACTGGAGGATTCGTGGTTTGGTGTTACAGTAGAGTGCTGAAAATTACGTGGACTGAGAAGGTAAGAAATTAGGAGGGTCTCCAAGAGTCATCAACAAATATTGTGGAAATGCTAATTAGAATTAAGAACAGAATGCATGGTCATGAGTTCTGACAACAGGTAATAACTTCCTCAGTACTAGACTGAGCCTTAAAGAACAAAAATCACAGGGAGGGCAGCTACTGGAAAATATTTAACAAATAATTGAGGATTCCAGGTGTAACTGCTGCTTTCAGATGAAGAGACTGGCACAGCAGAGGACACCAAAGTGTGCCACATCAAACCAATCAGAAAACTGATGATGAAAATGTGGTACGACAGGAAAGGGGTGGGGGGGAGGGGGGGGGGGGTGTTTAGAGCCACACCACCCACTAGAAAGAGCAAGTTGCTGTCAAGGGACTCAATAGTAGAACACATTTTCCAAATGGTCACTCACTGTAATAGCAGCAATGGACAGTCCACAGCATGTACAATATAACAGTCAAAACAATCCACACCAATGTTCCAGTTAAGACAATAACATGCAATAAAATAATGTGAAAAATAAAAAAAATTGAATATACAAGGGTTAACTGATAAGTAATGCCTCCGCCTTCAAAAAACTTCAACAGTTGGCAGCATTGGTAAGCGGCAGGTACTGGCTTGTTCCGTAGCCTCTTCTCTACAGCTCCAGTTGGCAGGAGGCCTTAGCATTGAACGGTTGTGTTGTTACAGCATAAAGTATGGAACCCTGCGCAGACAGTAGGTCAATGTGATTTAAGCAATGTGCAGTCAAGGAATGCAGTCATTGAATTCTTGACAGCAGAAGGTGTCACCCCAAAGGAGATTCACCAGAGAATGAAAGCAGTTTACGGTGATTGTCCCCACTCAGTTAGCCGTGCTGTCTAACGCACTGCTTTCCAGGCAGGAAGGTGTGCCGCTCGCTGGCATGAATCCGTCTGGCAGATTAGTGTCAAGGTCCGGCATACCGGCCAGTCTGTGGATGGTTTTTAAGTCAGTTTTCCATCTGCCTTGGCAAATGTGGGCTGGTTCCGCTTATTGCGCCTTAGTTACACTATGTTGGCGATTGCTGAGCAAACACTTTCTCCACATACGTGTACACCATGATTACTCTTACCACGCAAACATTGGGGTTACACTCATGTGAGACGTTCCCTGGGGGATCCACTGGGGACCAAACCACACAATAACCCTGGGTTCGGTGTGGGGCGGCGGTGGGGTGAATAGACTGCTGTAGCCTATTGTGGGGTTGTGTACCATTCAGGAATACAGTGGGGACAAAGTCTCACAGTCGTTTCTAGGTCCCCAGTTCAATACAATACAATGACAGTTGTGTTGATGTGAGTACTGTGTGTCATTGGGCGAGTAAGTTGAAAGATGTTGAGACGGGAACATCTTCCATGCGTGAAAAACAAAGAGTTGGATGTCCTGTGGCAACAACCACCGAGTTTCACAAGCAAAATGTTGAAAGATTGATTCAGGACGATCGTTGTATCACTCACAGAGAAACTGCAACCACAAATCGGGATTTCACAAGAATGTGTGGGTCAGATTATTGCTTTGCTTGCCTATCAGGAGATATGTGCACGATGGGTACCCTGGATGCTGACTCCTGAAATGAAGGCTCACAGACTTGAAATTTCTCAGGAACTCCTCTCGCCTTATGAGAATGAAAGTGATGCCTTTCTCCATTCAGCCATGGGACATCATTTTGCTTCTGACGAAGATTGTAGGACCGAGGTTGTGGAAATAGAGTGTCAACTTCTTTCGTGATGGCTTCAGAAAACTTGTTCATTGTTGGGATATATGTATCCAATTGGCTGGTGATTATGTGGAAAAGTGAATATTGGTAATTAAAGATCACATTCTGAGGATTATTTCTGTGTTCCCATTCAAACCCAGTGAATGAAGGTGGGAGGCATTACTTTTCATTCAACCCTCGTAATAATGTATTTTCAAACAGTGATTTTTTATAAGGTTATTTTTCATTAAAAAAATGCTGGCAATCTTATTACGATGTTTTTTTATTGGATATGCAGCATGAAATTAGAGAATTTATTCTAATTTCCAGGTGCTCGTCCTTATCCATGTTTTTATATTATGATGTAGTGGTTTATTTTTCCCAAGTGGGATGCTGTATTTTACATTTTGCTTCATTTTAACTATAAAGTTAACAGAGCTTTCACTATTTAAAACACAACTAAGTGATCATATTCACTTGCACATCCAAAAGAACAGATCTCATAGATGATCCACAGCTGTAAGAAATCAAAATTTATTTATTGACTGCAGATTCTTTGACACAAGCAGTATTAGATGTACAAGTACTACCCAGGCAGCATCAGTCTCCATTCCTCACAGCTCTGTTCTCCCTTCCATGTGAATCCAGTTAATACTCTTGGTGAGCATTAGGTGATGAATATAGTGGACTACGGCATACATATGCAGGCAGCATGACATATTGAGGTTCGAGTTGGTCTGGTGAGTGTGCACTGATAGCTGTAGTAGTTAAGGCAACCATTCACAATAAATGGGAGATCTGGGTTTGGGTCCCGGACTGACACAAATTTTGACATGCTACTAATAGGTATTACATATACACCTAATACAGCTAATGTCTAAGAACTGATAGACAGCAAATAAATTTCGAACACAATCATATATAAAAGAGTAATCTGAACAAGCACCTTAAATGAGAATTAATTCTCAAAATAAAAACATTCTTAAAGTGAAGATTAGCAGAAAGTCATTTCTTCACGTACTCTCTATCTTTCCCACACTCACTGCATAATGGAAAAGGCAAAAATGTAATTGTTGTGTGCTGTGAAGTGAATGCTATGCAACTTTTCAACAGCTTTTAGTCAAAGCAATAGAAAGACTAACTTGAAAGACGCTATTATGATCATGAAGACACAACAAATAAAATAATTTAAATGACAGTGAAATGACATTGTACACACATACCTACCATAACACATTTCACTTCTTGTGTTAATACTGTGGCGCAGTGAGAAACTATACGATGACTGACAGTATTAATATGGATATAAGACTCACCTGCTATCATCATCTTTAGAAGCTTCTCCTCCTGTAGCCAGGTAAAAAGTGGAACTCGTCTTTCGAGAATTGGCAATCGAAGTGGCAACCGAGGCCTGGGATGCCGAAACGACTGACGTAGTTCTGCGGAACTTTCGCAGTGACCAGTACTTGCGACTCCTCGCAGGATCCCGACTGCCCGAGTCCGGCTGAGGAGCCTCTCGCTGTAGACGAGACTCTGGTGGTTGTGGAGGTGAGGCAGTGGTGGCGGCTGGCAAGGGTTCCACCAGAGGAATGGCGACAGTGGCTGCAGGGGTTGCCAGAGGTGTCTGGCCGCCTGGGCAGAAAGGGGAAAACTTTACAGCTTTATTTCCTCAGACTCAGTATATGACATGGAACTGGTAGCACCCATGGGGGAACAGAGTTGGAGGACCTCAGCTTACTCTGCCACAAGCAATACACATCAATGATGATTGAAGTACCCCGTGGAAGAACCTATGGTTATGAAGTTCGGAAATCTTATGTGAAAACACAATTGACAATAGAAGTTTGAGATGTCCTGGAGACATACTCAGATAGCCTGTTATTTAAGATAATTCCTCAAAAGAGGCAGGACACCGAGTTCCAATAGTCATGAAATATTCGTTCTGACTGGTTTTGCCATATCATTTCATCTCATTGTATCTTCATTAGTATCATCCTCTAATCCATTCAGGGAATCTGATTCAACTGATACACTTTCAATCTTTATTAGAATTTTGTGACCCAGTACTTCAAATACTTTTTAAAAACAATCAATATTCACGTTCTTTCCTCTTTACTGTCAAATTCACATGACAGTTTTTGTTGTTGTTGTTGCTGCCCTCTTAATTTTGACTGTGGAACACTTTTTACATTAAATGCTATGTAACAAACAAATTTTTCATGCTTAATCTTCTCAAATATTTTTGAAATGGTAGGTGTTATTGTAATAGATCTTTTGTTGGTTACAATACCATTTCCCACCTCTTTATGAACTGTATTAACCTTATGAGGTTTCCAGCACATCACATCATCAGGAAAAGTGCCTGTCTCACATGAACATGTCACAAGTTAAACTATTTCTAATACTGTTACAGGAATACTATCAATAATTGCAGGGACAGTATTCTTTATTATTTCAATGTTTTGGTTACTACATCAGGTGTGTGAGGGATGGAGGAGCAGAGGGGTGGAGGAGCAGAGAGCGGACTGATAGGCCAGCTGAGACAGACTGACTGCCATGTCACCCTCTACCGATGGCATCACTGGATACAGAAAGTGGGGGTGGTGTGGTGTCAGAATGCCACTGTCCCACCCACTGTTAGCTTTCTTGGCCATGTAATAGCTACTTCTCACTCGTAGCTCCTCAAATGACACCACAAGGCTGTGTGCACCTCATCCAGTCCTTCCACTGAGGAAAAACCCCTTGCAATACTGGGAACCAAATCTGGGTTTACTGACTGGCAGCCAGACACACTGACCGATGATCTACAAAGACAGACTTTACCCACTGTGTGTGTTTGTTTAATCTCTGTTAGGCTGAGTAATGTTTGTTTATGTTTCATTTTTTCGCGTTTTCTGTGACAGCTACAAGAAATTGCTAATTTTTTTCTTCATTTTTGAAAAAAATTACATTTCATTGTGGTGAAAATTAATTCCTTTCTAATTGTACACTTAATATTTGGTCCAACATAATTAAATGAAATACTCTTTACCTTTAATTGCTATCAGCCACCATTAGCCATCATCTGATCAAGAACAGAAAAAGAAAAGAATATCTATTTTACTCCATGTAATGCACCCTGCATTTTATCCAGTCTGAAATGGCATTACTTGGTGACCGTCTACTAACGCTTTTAATCAGTATGGAAAGTAATTTTAATTTTGCTTTTCACGTTGATGCTTACTTATAGTGCAGACGTAGTAAAACAGATATTGTTTTCCTTTTTTCCTTCTAATTCTGATGGTGGCCGATAACAATAAACAAAATAAAATATATTAAGTGCCAAACATAGTTGCCTCAGGTGAAAACTGCTGAAGAATGTAATTATTGAATTATTAAACATCCTTTAGAAGCACAGTTTTTGATTTACAGCCTGGCTTTTAACAATTTTTGTCACCGTCACATTTTCGTGTAGGTAGTTGAAATCTTTTGGATATTAATAAAACTTTTTTAAATTTCTTTGAAATTATTTTTTTGTAAATATACAATTGATGAGGATCTAAACTGGAAGAGGCACAGTTTGGAACTCCTAAAACAACTTAGTTCAGTCACATTTGCGCTTAGAATAATAGCAAATCTTTGGGAGAGACAAATCAGTATGCGGACATATTTTGCAAATTTTTACTCAATGAAGTCATATGGAAAGATGTTCTGGAGTACCCCATCTTTAGGAAAGGAACCTTCATTGCTCAAAAATGTACTGCAAGAATAATATGTGGTGCTCCTCCACGATATTCTTGTAGACACCTGTTTAAGGAGTTGGGCTTTCTCACAGCTGCTTCACAGAATATTTATTCCCTTACTAAGTGTGTTGTGAATAATCCAGTGCAGTTTAAAAGGAACAATGATGTACATAATTACTATACTAGAAAGAAAAATGATATTCATTATTCCACATTAAGGATATCTTTCCCACAAAAAAGGGTGCACAATTCTGCAACTGAAAGTTTTGATCACTTACCCAGTGATATAAAACATGTCAGACAGCAAACTATGATTTGAAAAGAAACAAAGAGTTTCTCGTTAACAATTCCTATTCCATAGAAGAATTTCTATTACTGTGAAGACTAAGAGATGCAACTTCATACACATACACACGATTGGTGGGTATGTACGTGATTAGAGCTGCAATTCCTTATTACAGGTATTGCGGTCGTTACAATGCATTAGTTCTGTTCATGTTTATGTTGTTACCACAGTTACCACACCTCCTACAGTATATAAGGGGCTCAAACAGCTTCAGACACAGAGTGATCACACAAAGAGGTCGCATACTCTTGTGAGAGAGCAATATCGGCAACTGACAGTTTGAAATGGTCTCATTTGGGGGGTCTCCATTTGACACACTGTTCAAATTGTGCAATATCCATATTTGCGCGGTGTTTGGATGTGACAGCGGACTGACGTTCGATCGCACAAGAACGTGACAACAGGCGCCGTTAACGTCAAGGTTCTGGTCAGCACTGCCCGACAACTGCAAGGGAGGATAGCAGTACCGGACACCATGCACACATAAACCCTCCGCAACTGCACCTGTCACCTGCAAACAGGTAGGGTACTCCCCACAGCATTCTGTGTCGTACAGCACCACTGGCCTACCAGGCAATTATGTCCCATGGATAGGCTACCACAAACATGACAAGTGCCCGCATCTGTAGTGGTGCTGTAAGCAGGAAGCGTGGACTGCCGACAAACGGTGTAATGGCGTCGCATAGCATTCGGCCACAAATTGCGGTTCTGCTCGACCCCTGCCAGCGAGTAGGGCAGTGACCTAGGGAGAGTTCCAGGGAGGCTCAGCAGTGTCGCTCCTGGCATCACGGTGTGAGGAGTGAGCAGCTATGACTTCAGATCACTGCCGGTGGTGATTAACGGGAACTCTGACAGAATGACAGTACATCATGGATGTCCCACGTCCTCATGTCTTACCTCCTGTGTGACTGTGTTACAGTGACAGTTTTAAATGGGACAGTGCTCGTCCACTTAGTTTGCGCACATCTCTGAAGTGCCTGCAAAATGTCGAAATACTCCTTTGGCCAGGAAGATCCTCACACACGCCTCCCATAAAATGTAGAACCTGCTCTGATGCCAACTCCATCCCAGTGGCACTACTTGGGATATCTGAGACGAGCTGCAGCAGTCAGGGGTCAGCTTACCTCAGGAGAGGACACAATGTGTTTACAACACTCTGCCCAACGAAATCAGTTAGTTAGCCAAGCAAGAGCTGATATAACGGCATATTGTAAGTTGGCGCATACTATCAAGTTCTTGGTAAATTTGACTCCAAGCTGTAATAACTGAAACCACGTCATTTCACACACTCGCTCTTGACACACCAAGTTTCATTTTGTTTCCTCCTCCCTTCCTGGCTACTTCACTTTTCTTGCCAGGTGGTGTACGCAGGTAAGAGAGCCCACCTGTGACAGTGTATCTGACTTTTTTTTCTGTGGACTAAGTGTGTCTTGTTGCCTATGAGCTGACGATGACATGGGGGCCGGTCAGTACCGTTGGGCCTTCATGGCCTGTTCAGGAGAAGTTGTAGTCAAGTATGTCTTATGCCAGAAGAAAATAAAACAAAAAGTTTGAAGTAAATGATGCCTGGTTATTTAGAACCTCAGGACCTGTTAATCACACACCAAAGATGAGAAGTCAATAAAAATGTGAAGGTTTATATTATACACACATTTCAGTTTACAAATTGCTAATATGAATTGTGAATAACAAACAATACAATTTAAACAGTACAAATTATACATAATTACAAATCCAACTTTCTAAAACTGCATTTCATAACACACACATTATTGTATTGAGCAAAAGCATTGATCCATCAGAAATGACTTAAGGATGTGTTTGAAGGAATTCTTATGTTGCTGCTGTTTTAAATCAATAGGTTGGCTACTGAATAATTTAACTGCAACCTGTGAAACATTTTTCTGACATCTAACTGTTCCAGATTGAGACATGTGGATATTATCGATGTTTCTAGTTTGCAGTTACGGACATGTTTATTTTCTTGTAGGTCCCTTGATCTGTTTAAGACATTCTCATTTGCAAACGGGATACATTCATATGTGTAAAGGCTCAACAGGATTATTATTTTCAGCTGAATAAAGTATGGCCTGCAAACTTCAGTTTCCTTTAAAGTTGCCAGTAGCAACAACAGTTTTTTGTGCGTCCTAAACGTCAATTAATTTAGATCAGAATTTAGGTTTCTCAAATACACATTTACCTGTTTCGTGAGTACTGCTTACAGAAAACACTTCACTTCAAGGATTAATTTCTACGATATTCTAAAGTAAAATATGAGAATATTTTTATCTTAGAAATTTCTTCTCACTCACCACTGGGTGAAAGCTGAGCAGCACTCCTCTTTGCCGACTTCATCCTTCCAAAGCTCTTCCGAAGTTTAAGCATTTTCTTTCCAGCAGCCTCTGCTATTTTTGTGATGCCATAGACATTCTGCTGCGGAGGAGGAGCTGGTAATCGGCGGTGGATACCATTTGTCTCAATCTGCATTAACACAGAATTCTTAGTTACATGCAAATGGTTCTCTCTCTCTCTCTCTCTCTCTCTCTCTCTCACACACACACACACACACACACACACACACACACACACACACACACACAGTTTCAACACCAACATTCATCGTCTTCCACAGAAGAAACTGTCATTATACTGTCACAGACTGTTTCACTGAATGTGATGCTTTGACCAACAATGCCAGAAGAGGTACAACTGTTTTTGACAAGGAACACTTGGCAAAACAATTGAAAAATGTTTTCTGAAAGAATGGCTATGGAGACTGAGTGTTAGCACTCTCTAAGAAACGAATATGTGAAGATGTTTGACAATCATAAGACAATCTGCTTATTGCATGCCTTCATTTGTGGTGGTATACCTAGCACATAAGTAGTGTTCTGAGTAGATGAGGCATAAGTGCTGCTTTCTGACAGTCAAGGAAAGTAAGAGAATGCCCTTTTAAGGAAAGTATTCGCCTCAGAATCTCTGGAATTTACAATATCGCACCAGTGAGGAAGCAACAGAACAGGTACAGTTCAGAGAAACCACAGTTTCTCAATGTAGTGCACAATACTAAAGGGATATTAAAATAATAATTGAGAAAATTCAGTGTTTTCCAAGCACAGTGTTGTGACTAAACATAAAATAATGTTGCTGGAAAATAATTCTTGTCCTTTGCATCAGTGCACCGAGTCTCTGCTATCAAATAAATTGCACTGATCAGAAAATCAGTAATTTAAATTTGGCTAGTGAATATAATCTCAATGGTGTGTGGAAGCAGGCTTTCAACATTTAATCTGCAAATACATTGCTGAGTTTTTAATCTCCCAGCAGGTGAAACTAACATTGTGAACATTGACATGAACTCTGCCTGTATGACAACACTCAGTTGTTATTGATGTAGAAGATGGAGACAATTGCTGAAAGCTTAATTTTTCACTCTAGCAAGATGTGGAATGACTACAAAGAATATTTTATGCACAATTTTAAACACTTAAGAGATACAATCTGAACAAAGCATTTTTTTTTATTCTATAGTTCACTTGAAACCAACTAACTTTTACTTGACAAGCTACTTCAAACAGTTTGACAATTGCTCTCCTTGTTCCAGTGTGCCATTAAATGAAATAATGATGATAACAACAACAGCAACAACAACAATAATATAGTCTTGGACAACCACTACCTAAACTTTTTACATCTCATCAAAATTCTATATATAAAGTGCCAAGAAAAAAATTTGAAAGATGTGATTTTGAAACACCTAACAAAAATCAGAGTGAAAATTTAATGCTACTACAACACATAAAAAGTTATGGATATAACATATTTTCCCAAATAACTTGCCTTTTCCAATGATCTGATGTAGGTATCATCAGATTCATCTGAATCGAATGAATCAAAATCATCAAACGGAATCTCATTGTTATTGAGATTATTTTTGGCCACAATGTCATCCAGCATCTCGTAATGATGATCCGTGTCAGAGCCCGATGAGTTTTCTTCACCTACAACATTCAAATCAGTCACACAATTTAGATTTATGAATAAAATAATGATTGTGTCTCCAGAACACACTGTTACAACCTCCAGCAAACACCTGTTACCACAAAGCCCCTTACTGATAGTGTATTTCAATAATTACTCTTTAACTCTCGAGACTCACTGTACCCATTGTTAAACACCTGAAGCACCAAACATTTTGGAAAATTGGCATTACATAAGTTAAACTAAAGCCGAATACAAAAGCATGTAAATACACAAAAAGGCATGTATTAGTGTGCAACAGAGCACCCACTCAAAATTATTAGCTGCAGGAAGACACACTAGAAATACTGCATACAAAGACACATGCTGCACATAAAAGACTATGTTATCTATTGCAGATTATCCCATTAAAATTCACGTAAGTTTCGGATGAGACTTCCAATTTCACTATTAATGAAAGGTTTTCAAAATCTCTGGGTACATTTTACATGCTCAAAATTTTGAAAATGGGATTATTTCATTTTGATACGCAACTTCTGTTTCACTACAAAACAAACAAAATGGCCTGATACATGACTCAAAGCAAGCCAAAGTTTACAATTCTGTTCCAGACATCTATTACAAAAGCTAAATTTTCAACACTTTACACACATGCACAAAATTCTAAACTGCAACAGTTCACTACTATTGCCCTCTGTTAGGTCAGTGAAAATCAAACCAAAAATTTCTATCCATAATTTCATGACTGACATTTCCAGTTATAGTTCTTGTTTTGTTCCACTGTTAATAACACACTGTTGGATCCAACAAAACTCCCTCTCACTCAGTGAAAATTACTTGGAGAAGGGTATCCCACATAATCTGTTACCTGGAAGCACACAAGCAGGGCTCAAATTTTTCTTAGATTGGTATTTTGCTGACAGCCCAAACAATCACATAAATATGTGGAACTTTAGTCACCCATACCGAAGAGACCAAGGAGCAGATTATCAAACTTCACGTGAAACTACCACAGTGTCCATGCTAAACTTAAGGCAGATTGTAAACAAATCTGCAGGCTTCCCATTAATCTTGGATATGATACAGATGTGGTCACGGGTTTAGAGTATTTGAAGTTCAAAAGAGAAAGAAGTTTTCCACTGAGTGTTATGTGGGGACGAGTTGACGAGTGGAGGAAGAAGAAGATGAAGAAGAAGATGAAGATGACAAAGATAAGATTAATTTGGTTGAAAGAAGTAGTCCACTACACAAGAATAACAAGGAATGAAATCTATCAAAGAAATTAATCAATGTTTGAAAATATAATATGGATAGATAAAAAATTCTGTTCGCCAAGCAGTGGCAGGAGGAGACACACATTAAAAGATACGGGAAGAGCCAAGCTTTTGGAGCCAGTGGCTGTTCTCCCTGACAGAATGGTTGAAAGGAAAGGAAGAGAGGTAAAGGAGAAGGATTGGCAAGGTTTAGGGGAATGGGTAGGGTTCCAGAAAAGTCACCTAGAACCCTGAGTTGGGGGAGACTTACTGGACCATTGTCGAAACTGTGGAAAGTTAAGTGCATTACACATAGTACACAGGTGGAGGAAGGGGTGGGGGAGGAATAGATAGGTCGGAAAACGAATGACATATACAGGGTGTGCATAAAGTCCAGGAACACTTTCAGTTATTTATCGCACACGAACCAAACATTGTACAGCTACAATACATATGTATGTCATTTTGAAGAGAAACCCTGTCTGTTTTTCCCCGCCCCTCTGACCTGTGTACCACAAATAACGCACTTAGCTTTCTGCTCTTACTGCCTCTTACATAATTTTTTTAAAAGTAAATTATGTATTCCTTATTACCCAATTTTCCAAATTTAAATCCTCAGGTTTTCAAATCTCATCTGGTGCAAGCACCAACAATCAGCCTTTCCTTCTCATCCTCTCCAGTGAACCAGCATCCTGGGCAACTTTTCCATAACCCTCCACATTTCCTAAACCTCATCAGTCCTTTCCCTTCATCCCTCTTCCCTCAACTGTTCCACCAGAAGGAGGAGCCACTAGCTCTGAAAGCTTGGGGATTTCCATATCGTATGTTTCCTCCTGCTGCCACTTGGTGTGTAGATTTTTTATCTATCAATGTTATATTATAAGACATGAAATCTGAATTAAGAGATATGAAATCTACCAAGAAACAAATGTAATCCATAAAGTCACTAGAAAGTATTTACAAATGTTCTCAACTATTCCAAATTACATTATTTATGTACATTATGATTTTGATGTACTTTATTTATTATCACAGGGATTAGCATTACAAGTATTTCTGCTTTTATAATTATACTTAGAACACACCGTAAACGACATTAATCGGCAGGCTTTGTGGCTATATGCCCCTAACTAAAGTCACAGAAAACTTAACTGCTAGCATCAATTAAGAAGTACTTTAGACATTAACATAGTTACTAGCCTGTTGAGTCAAATTATGTCCCCCTAAAAGAGGTATCTACACTGTATAACATACAATGGTTAAAACATAGCAAAGTGGAATACCTTCATTTGTTTTTCTATCTCTCAGAGAAAATACTTGGTCTCCTTTATTCCAATTCAATTTCAGACCTGGTAAATATGAAAATTACTTCAGAGACAATCTTTCCCACAATCTTATTATTCAGCCAGTAAATTATGTTTTGCCTATTCCTATGGTGTAGTTAGTTTCACTAAAGAATTTTCATTTTGCAGAAAAAATTGAGTCTTTAATTATCTTAGTACCATGTGTTCTAACAACTTTCAATCCAGCTAATAAACTTTTACTGCAACACTGATCTATACTCATTCAAAAGAATGGGTGTCTTGGTTTACAAACATTCTTAATTTCATCTATCCTGCAGTAACTATGAAATTCTTTTAATTTCAACATTTCATTGTTTATAATTATAATAGTGATTTATTGAGATGTACAAGAAAATGAAATTGAGTGAAATTTTATCTACAACTGATAGATAGTTCAGATTGCAAGGACACAGGGCTGCAACCCCTGCCCCCATGTTATTCAGTTTGTACACTGAAGAGCAGCTGAATGGAATGGAAAAAGTCTTGAAAAACGTAACAGATCAACATCATTGAAAGTAAAAAAGACTATTAGAGTATAGTGGAATTAAATCAGGTGATTCTCTGAAAATTTGTTTATGAAATAAGATGCTGAAAACAGTAGACAAGTTTTGGCATTTGATTAGCACAGAAACTGACAACGGGTGAAGTAAGAAGGACATAGAAAGAAGAACAGCAAAAACAAGAAAAGTGTTTCTGAAAAACAAAATTATTTTAACATCTAATAAAATTTAAGTATTAGGAAGTCTTTTTCAGAAAGTATTTGCCTAGATGTCAGTATTTCACGGAACTGAAGTGCAGACAATAAACATGAACAGTACAGGTGAGAAGAGAGCAGAAGTTTTTGAAAAGTTGTGGTACAAAAGAGTTCTGGGGGTTAGATTGGTAAACTAGACATCTAATGAAAAGTTACTGAACAAGATTTAGGAGAAAAGAGATTTATGGCACTACTTGACTAGAGGAAGGGATAGACTGATAGACTTCAGCAGAAAATACAAATAAAAAATTACTTGTTGAAATGTTGCTCCCAAATCAAGATATCGCTCTACTAATTTCCCAAGGGAAAAAAAAACAATACTGTAATTCACCAGGAAAGCCTTTTATAAAAATCTTTACTGAAAAGTGTGAAATTTACTGAAATGGTATAATTCAAGCAATAATTGAATAGTGAAGACAAAGAAAATTATTGGGATGGAAAATTACACGGTAATGTAAATATGTCAAAAAATTAGCAAACTGCCTACAATACTTTGCTCTTTGTTAAAATGGAAAGTTAAACAATTTGTACAAGTTAGAAAAAGGGATGATCATAGGACTTTGAAGCAAGAATAGTAGCATTTCTGAAAAGTGAAGTTTGTAAATTTTTCATATTCCTGTATGGTGAATGTGTATGAGTGGCCTATACCTGAATTTGTAGCAAAGGATACCAACAATGCCTGTGCTCTCGCGAGCAATTCTGGCTTAAGCCAGTTTGAATACTGGAGTTGCACGAAATATCCACTGCCATAATTTGGCAACCAAGGGGAGAGAATGTAGCGACGTTACATTTCTGATCACCAATCTTTGCACCAATGTCCTGATTTAAATTGCAAATCTTTCCACAATTTCTCATGGAGTGAGGGGATGCAACACTGTTTGTGGGTATCCATCAATCAGACGAGGACATAAAGCTCGGCAGTCACATAGGTGCTATCAGAGAGGAGCAGGTTATGTGCTGGCACCATGTTTCACCCACCACCCCCACCCCTTTCTGTTAAAAAAGGAAGAAGTATGATATATTTTACTAAGCAGAATAGAAACAACAGTGGAAAATCATTTAGGTGAACATCAAGGTGGTTTTAAGGAGGGCAGGTCATTTTCTGAACAAATACTTAATTTGAAGTCAATCATTTGCCACAGATTACTGAATTACTGTAGTAATATTTGTTGGTTTCAAAGGCCTTTGATTCTGTTAGCATACTACCTATAGACAGAATAGTCAGATAATTTAGTGTTAAGTCTAAATTAGGAAATCTAATTCATGAAACACTTACAGACACAGTATCTTAAGTGAAATTTAAGGGAGAATTATCTAAAGCCCTTGAAATAAACACAGGTGTACAGCAAGATGATGGTCTCTCCCTACTTCTTTTTAATTGTGTTCTGCAAAAACACTGAAAATTTGAAATGAAAAACTGAACAAATATAAGATTTCGCCAATATGACTGGAAAGAGGAAACAAAAATAACTTATTGGATTAAACTGTCTTGCATTTGCAGATGACTTTGTTATACTTTCTGAAAATGTGACGTAGGCTGTAACGCACATTAAACTTTTAGGAGAAGTAGCCAGTAGGGCTGGCGCAAACATTTCTGCAGAAGAAGCCAAATTTTTAACACTTTTCTGAAAACAGATATTAGCCAAATAGAAAAGCTTTACAATTATAATACCTTTGGAAGATAATCCAAAAAATGGTTTGGAAATAGCTGCTGTAGAGGAAAAGACACACAGAATGGAAAGGGTCTATGGTATAACTAAAGAACTTACAACAAATGATGTGAGTCAAAAAATGAAAAAATAAGGCATTAAAACACAGAAGTAAAGACAGAATGCCTATATGCAAGTGAATGTCTAGCACCAAACTATAATTTAGATAAATAGTAAATACCAGAAATATGAATCATTAAGAAAATATTAGGCCCACAAAAAGCTATGGAAGGTTGAAAATTATATAGTAGTGATGAAATTTGTTGAAACATAGAAAAAATTCAGAAGTAATGAGAAAGTGACAGTGTCATTTATATCAAATGCAAGACAGTAGATTAACCAAAAAGGTCCTCAAATATTTGTGGTATAAGAAGTCATCAACAAATGGATACACAAAACAGAGAAGTATTTAGAAAAAGTAATAGAAAAGTTCAAGAAACAACTGGCAGAAATGTTTAAGAAAAAAGTATTGAGTATGAAAGGATTACATGGTGGGAGAGTGAAAAAAAGCTTGTCTGAAGTAGTCACGAGACATAAAGAAAAAAACATTGTGAACAAATAAAACACTGAAGAGAAAAGCAGATGGGAAAAAAGAACAATGAATAATGAATTGAAATTAGCACATTGTCCTTAATTGGCCTATCCAAAGGGATCAAAGCTAATGGTAACTGAGATAGTGAAATTAAATGAGGTGGTGATGTGGGAATTAAGCAGGAAAGAAGTAGATGAATTTTGCTAGTTGGGCAGCAAAATGACTGATGATGGCGGAAGCAAAGAGGATATAAAATGCTGTATTTCAATCGCATAATAAGCGTTTCTGAAAGAGTGAGATACATTAACACTGAACATAAATTTAGGTGTTAAAAGTCCCTTCTGGAGGTATTTTTCTCGAGTGTGGTTTTGTAGTGAAGTGAACCATGGACAATAACTAGTTCACACATGAAAACAATAGAAGTGTTGGAAATATGCTGCTACAGAAAATGCTGACGATTAGATGAGTAGACTGGGTAACTAATGAATAAGTATTGAATCAAAATGGGGAAAACTTTTTGAAAAGAAGGGGTAGGGTAGTAGATCACACCCTCAAGTATCAAGAAATAGTTGATTCAGTAAACACAGTGGGTGGGGTGAGGTAAAAAAATATTTAAGAGAGAGACTAAAGCTTCAGCAGGTTCAAATGGACATATGTTTCAGCAGTTATGCATAGATAAATATACTTGCACAAGACAGACTAGCATGGAAAACTTTACAAAAATAGCCTTTCGACTGAAGGCTACAACAGCAACAATAACAACAACATCATAGTGATAAACAAGCTGACAGCAATGCACTTTTGTCATCCGAAGTTTTCCAAACCTTTCTTCACAGGCCTTACATATGTCTTCCTTCTGTATAACTCCTAAGCCAGCACAAATCACTGCAGTGGTAGTGCAGCAGAAATAAAAATTGATCATTTTCAAGCATCTTCTACATGGTGCAAAATAAACAGTAGATCATAAATCAAAAGGTCATGTATGTAGCTACAGTATTTGACAGAAAGTGCATCACTCTTGTATGAACTGAGGTACACATCACATGAACAAAATGTTAGTTTTCCTGAAAATCCTGTATGATGCACGTATCAAGCAACTTAACAATTCTGTTCTTTTTATTTTATATTTAATATCAGATCAACAGTGCCACTGCTCCAACTCTATAGTCAACTTACTTTGCTTTACCAAGGGATTGAACAAAAACCTCTTTTCATACAACAGTAATAAACTTACTTGAAGCTAACTCAACCTTGTAGAACTAACTGAATTTTTAACCATTTCAGAAATAATATGGTTCTGAATATTGCGCTCTCGCAGTACAAAAATTAGCATTCCTTCTTGCAGCAGCATACGACATTACTTTAAGCAAAGAAACAGCTAGTAATCCCAGCAATTAAAGTTTACCATGACTTTTCTTCGTAATCATCCTTTTCCCGATTTTCATCATTGCATTTCCTAGCTTCACACCAACTCCCAGCAGCAGCAATTAAAGTGTTATGCATGACTTTCATTGTTTTAGTTCTCCTCATTTGCACTAGCCTAATGAAAACCCAGCTCACACACAGGCACTGCATTTTGGTAAACAGAATCTACTTCAGCTCAAGCGTGTGCCTCTAAAAATAATAAGTTATATTTTTAGTTACCATTGTGTAAATGTCAAGCTACCTGTCCATCAGCAGGTATCAGATATCCCTACTCGTATCAGCAGTAATCGAGCAGATATCATTGCATAATATTTTCACTTACCACATTGCAAGTTATATTCAGTTCAGCAGCTGAAAGTATTAACCAACCACAAAGCAGCAAACATGCGCAAAGCCTCTTTGCACCTGTGCGTCCAGTACGGCCGGCTCTAGAGTGCTACTGACCTTCCCTGTCAAGAAACGCCACCAGTTCCTGACACTCCCTTGTGCCACCGACCCACAGCACGAGGCGGGCATTCACTGGCGCGGGACCCCGGGCAGGGGGTTCCCGGTTCCCAGCAGGGAGGCAGCTCGCGCCTCCCAGGTAAATGAGTGAAGGGGACGAGATGCAGACTGCAAGCAACAACCGCTTATAACATGTGCTGTACCACTTCTGGTCAACTGTCTCCAAATCAAATCACTGCCAACGCTGCTTCGCTAATAAAACTGCGATACCTCACGTGTGCTGCATGAACTACAATAGGATGGTTAGACGAAGATACCTGTATTCCTCTAATTTTCGTGCCTTGCAGCAACCGACAGTGTATTGAAAAATGGCATCCTTGCATCTCCATTGCACCTTTCTCACTTTTACTTCAAAGTACAAGACACATTGCAGAATTTGCATCGATTTGCAGTGGTATCGACAACAGAAGTAAGATTTTAATACTGTTTCAGTTGCATCAGTATGTCATACATTTGGGTAAGCAGCACTGTGTAGGGGCCCTCGTTTCTCAGTGTTAACATGCAGACAATAGTGTAATGTCCAAGTAAACCATTACCACTAGTGCTCTGCAAATGTGAACATTGCCTCCTTGGATAGGGTTCAGAGTGGTGTTATGTACACACATTCAAAAAGGTTCTATCCAACATAATGTAAGGAAAGTTTTAAAAATACCTCATCATCCACTCCTACATTTTTTTACTATCTAGGCATAAGAATGGAAAATTGCTGTTAGCTACCTGGCAAGTACCAGTATTCACTGTTGCACTGCCTGATAAATAGAATTGTATAGTAAATAGGGGTCTGTTGTTACAGATGTTAGGTGACTATTTTCTCTGAAAAATGCACATGTAATGAGGCAAGTATAAGTCACCAACAGAAGATATACTGCAGCTACTTAAAAGAACTGAGGAAATGCCAGCCGTTTTCGATGTAGCAGCTCTACTTCTAATTTACTGCTACGTGTTGCATTTAGCTGGAGTAATCACAAACAGTATTAAGCAGTATAGCAACAGAACATTGTTGATCTAGTGTCCAGATTTAAGTTCCTATGATTTGCTTATTCTTTGTTAATGAATAACTTCACTTGTTGCACATCCCTGACAATTCTCCTTCTTGGTGGGGGTCTATGGGGCACATCGAATGAATGAATGAATGAATGAATGAATGAAGAAACGAGTGAATAAAGAAAGGATGTTGGTGAATGATGCAACCAGCCACAAATGGATAAAATAACAACGAATGAATGAATGTGTATATTTGTTCTCAGGTTGGACAGGCAGGAAACCCCGCAATATTTTATGAAACTCATTAGCACTTTCATACAGTTCATTTTATGAGACAGCACTGCACAAAGTGGCAAAAAGAACGCTATAAGTTCTCAGCTATGCCATACTGAAAAACCTGCTGTAGCAGAGTATCTTCTAATAAAATCAACTCAAAATTTTACTGAGTAACAGCCCTAAATTCAAACAGACAAATCATTTCTGGAATATCATTAAAAAATGCTATATGAAATAAAAACAACAGATAATACCCGGTACCCCAAGATCAAATTAGTCTCCTGTAGTTGTATCTTTAGCAAATCTGTCAGTGAATTCATTTCTCAAATACAGCAAAGTATGGCAGCAGATATGGTAGGCATAGTGGATGGCAACTGTGATTATGGGTATAAAGGGACAAAACACCTTCCTCATTGCACTGGAAAGTCATGTAAAATTATATGAGAAAAAGGATAATTTTCAGGTGCAGGGTCTGTGACTATAATTAAAACGTACTGTGTTTTTATCGTCTTATATAAAATAGCTTTGTGGCCTTTATTTTAAGTTATTTCATTTATTTGCTTGCTAGTTAACTTGTTAATTCTGGGAGAAGAGAATTCATGCCAACTGCTTGGTATTTAAGGTACTGTCTGCTAATGTAATCAAAGTTAGTTTGCCAACCGTGTGCATCCATTGAAATCTTGCTGATTTTCCATCCCGCACCGCAGTCCCTTTGTATCATTACGCCATCAGCCACTGTTTTGAAACTGAAATGCCACAGCAGGCAAATCTCATCATCTCCTTGTTGAAAGTTTGGCATATTTTCAGCAATAAGGCCTGTTTTTTTCTCTTTTTTCTATTAATAGTGGAGGGCTTGGTTTCTGCCTCTTTATTGGTACATGGGTGCCTAATTATGCTCATAACCATTTTGTGTTCAGTTTTACGATTGAGGGGTTACAGGTCATTTATGTTTTAATTTTTGTTTTTCCTACAAGGTAATTCTAGTAGTTTTAGTGCCACACACAGAATTGTCTATTTTATCCATTAGGTGTCTGTACCTGATTTATGCTGAGTGACTAACCGGATGCAGTCAATTGGATTCTGAGACCACAGGTTGTACTGCCCTTTGACCAACAGTACCCACGTGGCAGGGGGGAAATTATATATTAACAGGCTGTCCAAAAATATGATAAGGTGAATTGTTAATTTGTTTGTGACACAAATCATTCTTGTTGTAGCTATCATGTTGAAGTAAAGATACTGTATAAAATCTTTTGCATTGTTCTGTCACATAAGCTTGTGGAAAAAATTTTGGTGTCCTAATAATTATATTGTATCTCATTATATGAACTGAAACTTAGTGATAAGCAGTTAATTCTCAATGAACTGCAGCAAATTTCCTTGCCTCTGTGATTTGCACTGTTGGAAGTATTGGCTTCCATAATTGTGACAGTTACGTGCAAAGTTTATTTGTTGTCTTTGAACATAGATATTCTCATAACCATATACAACATTTTGTGTTGCCTATGTTTTCAACAGTATAATGTGGGTCAGTGTGACAGTGTATTAAAGTCTTACTTGAATGCAAAGTAAACGCAGCAGCACATGTTCAGGGATATGCACATTTATGACATTTAATCAATTTGGGACGTCTTGTGTTTGTTCTTAATATGTTTTTAATTAACTGTTGAAAGTTTACAAATAAGTTTGTCTTAATATGTTTCTTTGATCTTTTAAGTACATGTTATTCAATAAATATTTTGATCACGAATAATGTTCAACCCTTACTTGGGTCTAGTCCTCCCCCTCCTAAGACAACCCCATGCAGTAACTCTGTACTGCAGACCACAGTGCACAAGTAGAAAGTACTTTAAACCCACTCGAGGCATGCACTGCAATGGAAGGTACCCCCTACACATCCACCCCAGACACTGAAAATGAGGTGCGTAAAATTTTATTATAAAATCCACTTTCCCTCAAGAAACTTATGACTTTATTAGCTGCTATCTCATCATCAGCATGTACAATGGCATCATTCCGAGAGGCTTTGAGGGAAGTACACCACACATTGATGGATCCTCTAATTATTCTCAGATTGCTGAGGACTGTGGGAACCCACCATTCCACATCACAGGTTTTCAAAATCTGATGTCACAGTTGCAGTTTTAGGTCTGTACCCGGTACCCCAAGTTCAAATTAGTCTCCTGTGATTGTATCTTTAGCAAATCTGTCAGTGAATTGATTTCTCAAATACCAACACTGCCCGATGTCAGAGTGAATGCTACAGTAGTTCTGGAGCTGTGGAGGTCAACTAATAGGTCTTGAATATTAGGAACCACAAAGTTTATGGGGTAGGGTCAAGATACGTCCTGTAAGGAGCTTATGGAGTCACAACAAAGCAGGAAGTCCTCCATTATCAGAATTTTAATATACTGCAGAGCGTGTGATACGGAGACCAACTCAGACAGTGAATACACTGCATGCACTTGGCAAAGAATACTTGTTTTTCTCCTTTGTGTATGCAGCATCCATCCAGCCTGATTTAGGTTTTCTGAGATTTTCCTGAATTGTTCAATGCAAATGTTGGGTTTGCTTATTTAAAAGGGCATGGGCAATTTCCTACCCCGTCCTTCCGTAATCTGAGCTTGTGCTCCGTCTCTAACGACCTCATTGTTAAGGGGACACAAACATCAATCTTCCTTCCTTTTTTCGGCATGTGCAAAAGCACAACCAATCCTATCAACTTTCAACCCATCTGCGCAGAGGTATGTTTTACTTGGGTGGTTGTGGAGAACCCAATGGAACAGGCATCTGAGAATGGGTGGGATGAGCATTTTCCTTAGGGCCATAGGTCCATCCAGTCCATCAGACTGGGTACACATCACAGTGGGAGGAGGAGGCAGAGCAGCAGGGAGAGGGGGGGGGGGGGGTGCTAGAGGTCGCTGTAGCAGAGACTCTCATTGTATCCTAGCTGCTCCACCCATTTTTGGTTGACAAACGGTCAGAACCAACAGACTATGACCACACAGTTTATCAAGAGTTACTGGCATCTGACCCTCAGTGGCGAGCTACCAACTCCCACGAGGAGGCTGTCTATGGGCCTCATATTGGAAGGCTCCAGTTGCCAACTGCACACCACCGCAGTGAAACAAGCTCAGTATTGATTGCTGACCCAGAAGCAGTACACCCATAGTCCAAGCAAGATAAAATCAATGCTTCACAGATTAGCAGATGAAGTGTATGGTCTGCATGCCAGGTAATGCTGCTCAGAAATCTGAAAGTATCAAGTTTCCTCGCGCAATCTGCCTCAAACTGACGTACATATGGTAACTCACTAACTTACTGCCCCATAAGAGGCTTATGAATTTGAGAGTATCAACAACTTCAAGTAACTGTTTATTGAGGTAAAGTTCTGGGTGCATGTGCACAGTCCCAAGTCCACAAAAGTGCACGACACAAGTTTTCGTGGGAGAAAGTTGAAACCCACAATACAGAGCCCAGTTATGTACTTTCCGCACAGCCCTCACAAGTTACCTCTCGGGTGTGCACAATGATGTAGCTCTGCAATACAAGCAAAGTTCGGCATCCGCATACAGTGATGGTGCAACCGTGAGTACTCAGTTGTGAGGCCCCCAATTGCAATGGCAAAGAGGGTACGTTCAGATCCAGTACCTGAGGGACCCCTGTTTCTTGCATGTATTGACTGCTGCGGGTTGAACCTATCCAGGTGCAGAACAGTTGCACAGCTAGGAAATACTGGATTAAAATAGGTAAGCAGCTCCAGAAGACCCACTCTTACGGCGTGAACAGGATATGATGGCATCAGGTGTATTTTACACCTTCTGCAGGTCAAAGGATGCAGCAGTTAAGGTGTTGGCAGTAAGTGAAAACTCTGCACATTGCAGATTCGATATGAATCAGTTGGTCTGTGATGGACTGGGATGCCCAAAAGCCACTTTGAAATTGTGATGAATGTCTTCTGGCTTCAAGGTACCAACCCGGTTATCGGCTGAGCAGCCTTCCCAATAATTTACACAGCTCATTTCTTAGAGAGATCTGTTGATAGCTTGTCAAAAGTTGAGGGTCTTTTTGTAGTTTTAGTATAAGAAAATAATGCCCTCCCACCATGGAGCTGGGAGGAACTCCCTTTCCCACCAAATATGATTGAAAACCCCAATGAGGTATTTAATGCTGTTGCATGTGTGTTTAAGCACATGACTGTTGATTTCCTGGGCACAGCGGTGTTTCATTAAATTGAACAATGTGTGATACAACACTTCGTGCACACAAGAACACGGAGTTTTGCTCTATCTGGCGTTTCCAGGTAAGGAAATTAGGATGGTAGTTACTGCTTGCGGACACTTCAATGAAGAGTGCTGCAAAATGTACAGCAAGGCCTCAGGATAAGTACAGGTGTCGTCACTGAGGGAGATGCCAATAACTACTGTAGATGGTGGGTGGCTACAAATGTAAGAGAGTTTAGTCCATACTTGTAACAATGGGGTGTAGGCTCCTGTAGATGATACTTACTGCAACCTAACACTCATGTTTTCCATTTTAATATCAAAAACCATGTCTTTGCTTGAAGTCTCTTGAATGCTATTAAATATTACATTGAAATATGGTATTTGTGCCACTGAAGTGCCCTTCGACACAGTCTGACAGCTGTAGCTGTTTCTTCGGATTACTAAGGTACGTGTTTCCAGTGAAAAAGGCCTGAATAAGGAAGCTGTTCCTTCCAACGTCTGTGTAATTGTGTCAGTAGTATCTTTCAGAGGTCAGCCAAGGCTCTGTTCCTAAGGGACGGCCGCCCCAGTTGCCTGTTGCCTACTGAGCTGTGAGGTTCTTCTATTAGGACTGAAATGTTCTCCGCCCACCTCCGATATGTTTCGGAATTGCAACACTCTCTCTCTCTCTCACACACACACACACACACACATGTCTGGCTGTGTCTGTATATGTGCGGATGGATATAAGTGTGTGTGTCTGGCTGTGTCTGTATATGTGCGGATGGATATAAGTGAGTGTGTGTGTGTGTGTGTGTGTGTGTGTGTGTGTGTGTGTGTGTGTGTGTGTGTGTGTGTGCGTCTTTTGCATTTGCACAAGTGTGTTTGTGTATGGTGTTCAATTTTGAAGATGGCTTTGTTGGCCAAAAGCTCGCTTTCCGACTGACTTTTTGTTGTACCTAACTGCGACTCCACTATATTGTGAGTAGCACCTATCTTTTTCATAATACTATTCAGTAAAATCTTTGATTCCCAAACATCTCATAACCTCACATTCAGTTTCATAATGAACTGCCTATAATTTCATCAATGGTTTTAGTTATTGTGACACTGCTATGTTAAGCTATAAATGTGTGCGGAAGATAGAGTAAAAGTTATGTTCATTATATTTCTTAGGTGTCAAACAGTTCAAGACACAAAAATGAATTTTTGGCAAATGATAGCATGCCAAGTGGATAGTATTTTGCCATATAGTTAACATCCGAAACTTCCTTGTCTACTGTGATAGACGAGCAACTACAGATGGTTTTCAAATAAATAATGTAATATTATTTTAACAGCCATTGATAGCTGGTGAAATGTGGATTAGCATACGGGTTTGTAACAATACAAGTGTAGGAATCATACTTTTATTTTATACTGAGCATTAGCTTTTTATAAGCTACTCACCTTACTTGTCCCGGATAGTTTGATTAATATAGACTGTTTCAGGATTCTGTCACAATTGTAGTTGCATGAGCATGTTAGTGAGATGAGATTGTTTAAATGTTACTGTGTCCTGGGAAAAGAAGCTAATTTCAACATGGCAACAAGGTAAAGACAGAAAGATGTACAAGACAGGTGAAATGGTTCCTGTTGTTGCAGTGTCTGTGTGATCCAGTGTTTTTAATAATAAATGGTTTAGTTGCAAAGTTATTGGCCACCCTGGTGTAACCTGTCCATAGAATCATCTGGAGACACTGGCTGTAGCTTATAAGTCCCACTAGATTAGCATTTGTGTGAAGGTTTCAGGTACAGAATGTTCCCCTACCACACTGTCCCGTCCACGAGCAATGCCACCCCTTCCCCTCCTCCCCCCCCCCCCCCCCCCACTACCGTTGTTGCCTTCCCTATCCTGCTGCCTAAGCAGCTGGGTGCAAGTAATGCTGTACAAACTCTAAACTCCTACGATATATTTTTCTTGGCCGGTTTTAAAATTGCTTTGGAGGTGAAAGGCCTTGTTATCGCATGAGGTGTGGATTTTGTTTGAA
This sequence comes from Schistocerca gregaria, assembly GCF_023897955.1. NCBI lineage: Eukaryota > Metazoa > Arthropoda > Insecta > Orthoptera > Acrididae > Schistocerca > Schistocerca gregaria. The sequence continues at coordinate 861,686,034 of NC_064922.1, forward strand.
AAGTTTGACGTCATATTGACTGGATGGAATCGTTCAAACTCGATCTTTGTACCTTGATAAGACAGATATTAAAATGTTTTGTATCCCTGGATTTTGTTCTCCCTCTTGGAAACTGAACATGTCAGTGAATGGGGGGAGCGGGGATGGGGGTGTTCTGGTCATTAGTGCAGCAGCAGGATGTGTGTGCAAACCTCTGGCACTTGAAACATGTCACAGAAGGCACATGTTATGTCATCACACCTACAAACAATGATCTTAATTTTCTCAGGTAAAACATTTTCATTGAAGGCTAACATGAAAGCTCCTGTGTCTACCCTATTATCCTCAGGCCATCTCTGAACATTACTAACAAAATGGACTCCACGACGCCCTAGGTTAACGTGCAGTTCTTCATCTGCTTGTAGCATTACTTGTAAATGGAAGGTGATACCTTGAATTCTGTTCGGTTTGTCATGAGGAATAGGCAGAAACTGTTACATCCCCAAGCTTGTCACAGGTCTGAAGCCCGTGTAATTGACTAACATTAAAAAGTTTGTTCAACAAAGATCCATTTCCCATCTCCTCTATTGCAGCAACTTTTGTGAACCTATCCTCGATATTTTCAATGAAAAAGAGTAACTTCCTTGTCGCAAAAGATTCGGTGTCACGTCTGGAGCGTACCGAGAACTGAACAAACTGTGCAGCTCCATTTTTCCTCACCTGCCTCTCATCCCATGGCATGGCGAAAGATAGAAATGCCACGGTGTTGTAAGCTTCTGCATTAAAATCTATCTGCTCAGACAGCTACACCACTCACTCTGATTAGACGCTTACAGGTGCCACATCTGACACTCTCCCCTCCCCCCAACTTCATTAAATTCAAGAAATATATTTTATAAAAACAAGTAAAAATGAAGCTAAGTTCAACTTGAGATGCTTCAGCTTCTGGCTTAATTCATGATGAAACAGTTTGCGGGTGAACTGCCAGTTGTCAGTGTCCAGTGGACAGTGTCTGTTGGACTCTGATGTCTGACCATTCACCTGTGAACTATTTCATTAGGTTAAACTTCATTTCTCTACATAATCATCTCAATTATTTAGATTAAGCATCTCTCATACCTCACAATGAGTTTTATAATTTCTGCATCATAGGTGGCCACTAATGGTACATTATGCCAATTATTCACTGAATGCTTCCCCTCCACACCCTTTTTAATAAATTGTACCAAGGAGGGCTAAGAAAGAAAGAAAAAAGAAACATTAAGATGAAAGTTTCTTCAAGAGAAAGCAGCACAAGCCACTCAGTATGGATATCACAAGACAGGAGGTACCTGGAAAAGAGCCCAGGAAAGTTGGGTGAAATCTCTCGCATATATTACACACTCCGCACAAAAAAACTTCTGGCCTGGCTGCTATATCATCCTTTTGCAACCACGTACCACTGCTTGATTTGTTTCCTTTGCACTGTATGCAACATGATGTTCACTAAATATTATTCGGCTGTTTTCACTATGAGAAATCAAAAATTAATAAACTAGCCCGAAACATGCACTGGTGTGAGAAACACTGGCCACACCACAAAGTTAAATTATTCAAACATGAACTGTTCATTTTGCGAGGGATTTTTGCGGACAGGAGGTCTCCTAATGACATATTTCTTGTCTCCTGTTTAGTATCATTCAACATGTCAGCAGACACCTCGAAAATGCTTGTGGATAAGTAGGAATGAAGGTTAGATGGCAATAAATTTTAATGTTATGCTAACAAACCCATCCATTCGTAAAACTTTATTTAATCTCCTCATTTACATTAGAACCAAACACCATATTTCTACCCATATCTAATTGCAAATTCCCTGAAACACACTTCTGTTTTCCTTATCAAAAATGATGCGTGATTGTAATGATAGGAGTACAGTGTCACATTTTTGAGAATTTTGTCATAGGAACAATATTTTTTTATCCTACCATGAAACCTCTGCCAGTGGCTTATGTAATCCACAAAAAGAGACATTCTTCATCTTGCTGTGATGATGAGCTTCTAACAGCTCTTTTGTACCTACTGGTAACCACCACACTTCTGAAAGTAGTAGCTGGTATTCCTATTCCTATTCCACTAACCTCAAGTAACTTGTGCCGCTTATTATTTTAGTGCCATGTAAATAAATCAACAGATATTTCCAATACATTATCTGACAACAGTGAGGGACTTTTACTTTCATTTTCAAGACAAAAAACTGTTTATATGGCAGTGTTAACTCTTGTATGTCAATTTCCTAACCTACTGAACAATAATTTTCCAACTTGGTCATCTTTGAACTTTCAGAATACCAGGCAGTCTTAAGTTTTTCTCTACTACTGTCACATCTCCAGTAAATTCTGCCCAGTCATCTTTGTTCTGCTGCAGCATCATTAAGAAACATGGGACACTTCACAAATACAACATCTCAATTATTAACTTCTTGTAGTTCCTGAATCTCCCACTCTTCTACCTCTTATCTCTATCTACCGGAAAAATAGACATGATGTTTCAATTTAGTGTGATTCCTGAATCTACTCTTTTTCCCTTCATTGGAATTCTGTCTACAATACAGACCTACACAATTCTATCATCTTAAAGACAGACGCATGCACTACTCTTTTAGGTATTTTCTTCTGCAGTTCTCAGTTAACTTACAAGAGTCTGGCTTGCTCCTTATCACTGATGGATTAAACAGAACACTGAATGTATGAATGAGTTATCACTTTCCTGAGAAAGTCACTATGGCACAGTCTCCAACTAAATATTGCATATTCAAGACAGTACTGAAGAATATACCTTTTCTCCAAATGTGTAAAGCATATTACTGTACAGCTGTTTCATTCGTTTGTATACATACATCAAATGTCATAGACCTCAGCAAGGACATGTTCAAGTTTGTGGAAAGAGTTAGGCTAAGTTATAAATTAGTGAGTACTTGCTGAAAACGACGTCTGAATTTACAATCTGCTATCAATCTGTTCCATCACAGTTACGATGCAAAAGGCAGTAGGCCTAAGTGTCAAGAGTCTTGGTGCAGAACATTGATTACTTTGAGCTCTGACAACCTCTTAGATCCACATATTGGTAAACTGAATCACGATAGACCCCTGCCTGGCACCAAATAAATGACAACCAAAGTCGCACATCAAGACATACAACTACTATGCAACTACTGCAGTCTGAAATGCATTTCTGCTACTCTGATCTATTTTAATTTCTTTGAACGACAGTTTTCTGAACATCATTCTACGAGTCTGTGGATAAATTTGCCCGGGAGACTTCGATGGGCGGGTAGGACAAGTTTCCACTTTGCAAATTTCGTAAGCATCGTGTCTCTTGTAAAGTAAGTAAAAGATGGACAGCACTTTCATCATTTAAAGGTGACGCAGCAGTTATTAGCATAATTAAAAACCAGTAGTTGATAATTTGGTGTATTTCTGTGGAGTATTCACTATATAAAAAACTGATGTTAAGGATCGTAATTACTGAAGCAGCACTAGTAGTGGTTCTGATTTGGAGACTTCTTTCGTTTCACAAATTATATTATGTTTACCTCTGTCGATGCATACTGGCCTCGGCCTTCTGTAATGTTGAGAATGTGTCGAACAGTTAGCGTAGGTGTGCCTGTCCAAAGGACCGCCACTCATCGCTCGGCGTCGCTCGACAATGAACGAAGTCGCGGCTTCTCATCCTCTCTCAAATCATGTATCTTTTTTGCAGTGCGCACATTTGCCAACGATATCATCTGCTCCGAGAACGAAAAAATTTGGATGCTGCTAATGTCAGTCTCTTCCTTGCTGCAAGGCGAACCCTCCTGCTGAGACAGCAGTATTAATTAATGTTTTTCGGCCAAGGTCGCGAGTCTTATTCACCGTGTCGCCTCAACTGACGTCACTATCTGTCCAAATCCCACATAAGACCTCTAACCCACGCGTGTTCCCACGCTCCGCCAAAGAACTCCAACTGCAAAATAGGCACACTGCACCATACAACAATCCCCACGCCCCCTCCCAACACATCCGCAAAACGCCACTATTCACCTCGGTTTGAATGTCACCGAGCCCGGTGAGCTCACTGTTCGCACAGCCCGCTCAAGGTTTTCAATGTCTTGCGGAACTAGTTTCCCCCCTCCCGTGTATGGTCGTAGCCAACGATGGTCGAACCTGCTTTCTCCTGTTGCGCACACACCTCTGTCGACTAGCTTTCACACGACTCTCGATTTCACCCTGAGGGTCGAAGTAATATCGATCTTACTCGATGACGCTATATTAACTCAAGCTCCAAGTGTCAGTGTTATAATGTATTTGTCCCGAACTGATGAGCACAGTACGCCCTAAACATTTTACGTGTGTATATTGTTGGAATGCTCCTCAGTCCTCACAGTAAGTGAGATTGTGCCACTCAGAGCGAAACGAAAAGTTAGGGATACAGCATTCCGTCAAACATATAAATGCAGGGTTAAGAAGTCTCAACACACTGTGGCGATCACACATAGATATGGTTAATGTGTCACCTATTACACTCTCAGACCACACGACAAGGGCTACAGCTCAATATTTGTGATAAGTGATATGCATAACTAATTTCCAGAAGCGTTCGGTGTAACCAGAGCACTGGCTACCGGATTACTTATTTATAATTTTTCACAATGCCTGTATAGTTTTTCGGAAGACTGAGCTGCCAATTACGTGTCGACATAAACGTAGTACTTTTTTTCCATCAAATCATCAGATGTTTGTTAAGTAGAAATGATGAGCTTCTCCTTAACACTAAAGGAAACTGAACATTCTAAAGGTATTTTACGCATCTTTCACAGATTTGGGAGTATTAGGCCCACTGTAATCGTCACAGCCCTTCTGTGAGTGGTAATTGTTTTTGTGTCAATGGAATTGACTAAGAAATATCTAAAACTGAACAAGTTCACTTAAAATCTTTGCCTATACAAAATCTGAGTCAATTTAGTCCCTGTCTTAACCACAACATCCCATAGAGTCTTTGAACAAAAAGCCGTGGCTTGGGAGAAGGTAGACACTATAATATTATAAGGGGATGGGTGGCAGGAATATCCCATTAACCTTGCATTCAATGACAGTGTCTTCCATCTGTTGCAGAATCTTAGAACATGTCCTTGACTCAAACACAGGTCTCTCAAACAGGATGACATCATCCATGCCAACCAGCTTAGTTTTGGGAAACATTGGTGTTGCAAAATCCAACTTGTGCTTTCCTCACATAGCATCCTCAGACACATGGTTCAAGGCAATCTGATGGATATAATATTACTAGTCATCTGAAAAGCATTTGACCAAGTACAACAACTCTTTAATAACAGCATGAACATATGGTGTCTCAAACAAACTATGTAACTGCTTGGAGGTTTCGTCAATAGGAAGGACAAAGCACATAGTCTCGGTTAAAATGTCATCAACTGACGAAGTAACTTCAGGCATGTTCCAAGGAAGAGGTCTGGGACCCTTTTGTTTATGTTGTATATTACTGGCCTTGCAAACTATATTATTACTAGCCACAGACTTTTGCAGATGATGCAGTTATATATGACAAAGTACTCTCTGAAAGAAGTTGCACAAATATTCGGTCAGACCTTGATAACGAAGTGATGCAGAGTTTGGCAACTTCCTTTAAATTTTCAGGAAGGTAAAACTCTGCACTTCACATACTACTGAAACATACTATCATATGACTGCAATATTGACAAGCACTGTAGATAACAGGAGACTCTCACCTGAATGTAACAGTTTCTTGGGATATGAAATGCAGTGATCACATATGCTCAACTTTACTTTGTGTAAAGCAAGTGACAGACATCATTTTATTGGTAGGATACTGAGAAAATGCAGTCAATCTACAAAAGAGATTGTTTGCAAAATACTTGCTCTACCACGTAGGGTAGGGATTGGCATAAAATATTGATATTCTTTCACAATAATAGAGATATTTATCACCAATATCTAAATGATCAAGGCATCAGTTAATCGACATTAAATATTGAATATCGGAAGTGATATTTTTTTTATTGTCAATCTTTGATTCATAGGTGCTATAACTATCATTGACAGATTTCTTCCCCATTTCTTGCCCATTCCAGCTACTACTAATCTTAGTAAGTGTCTTACAACGGGCTTAATTTAATTTCATATTCAGTACTACAAATTTGGACTTGAATGTATGTGTGGTGCATGCTGATGAAAGTCTGTTACTTCCACGTGTCATTTCCACCATTGAAAATGATACATACAATGTGCAAAACAAACACATTTGATGACAGCACTGTATAAGGATGGTGGAAATTACCACTACTCCCACCAACAATTAGGCAGAATGTGCGCTTGTCTTACCTGTTGAGTGCCTGAATCAAGATAAGGTAGACTCACTGTGAAAGCAATTTAGACCCAGCACAAAAGTCTGCGCATTAATGCACTGGTATTTAATGGAAAATGGGCTATTGTTGCTTGAAATTTTTACAGCAAGTACAATATTTCATGTGAAGAACACATATCAGAAGTGTTTCACTACTGAGGTTTCTCTTATTTAGTGATGGACCAAAAATATTGATATTTCAAAATATCTATAGTTTTAAAAATCTGTCCATCCCTAATCTAGGGGACTTTGTCCACATACAAAGAAGGGCAGCATGAGTAGTCACAGGTTCCTTTGACCTATGGGAGATCATCAATGACTTGACATCTCGTAAAATCGGGTGTACTGCCGGTGGTTCGCGTCTTCCCAACACGATATTTCGCCGTCGTAACTCGGCGTCTTCATCATGTGTCGCGAACCACCGGCAGTACACCCAATTTTACGAGATGTCAAAAAATCGCCGGGAAAGTCTTAGAAATTACATCAATGACTTGCTGCAAACCAGAACTGCCAGACACAAAGACAGACGTCAGCTATACCATAACAGATTGCTTATGAAGTTCAAAGAACCAGTATTAAATGAAGAACGTAGGAATATAGTACAGTTCACTACACACCACTGCAATAGGGACAGAGGAATTACAGCACGCAGAAAGGCATTTAGGAAGTATTCCTTCTTGCACACTTTAATGACAGGGTTGCCACAAGTTCTGGAAATATGGGAAATTTCAAACATATCAGGGAAACCACGAAAATATCAAGGAAATTTGAAGAAGAAAAAAAAACACTGGAAAAATCTCGTTTTTATCTTGGTACATGAAATCGTTTGTTTACTGAGATGTCGTGCATCTTCTCTGGCTGGGCACAGCTGAGTGCGTACACCACTTCCCTACTCTCTCATTCTTATGGCTTCTCCTGTTCCTACCATTCCCCTCGGCTTGCAGTGCTGCCACTTCCTGCCACTAGCAGAGGCAGGGAGGCGAGATCCGATTCTCAGAGATTGATGATGCAGTGGCCAGAGATGGCGGTAGTGTACGCACGAGTTGTGTCAGAGTGCCTGTGTGGATGTGTGTATGCTCTTGTTTTCTGACAAAGCCTACGGCCGAAAATTTAGTTGTGAGAGTGTGATTGTCATTTCTACGTGCCTGTCGGTGGCTCAGCGATCATGTTTACGGTGAGTTATATGCTGTGGATTTTCATGGTTTATCCAAGGACCCAGGGCTGCGGTGCTTCTCGGACGATGGAGTTCAGGAAATGCGACTGTCTCACTGCATGTACTTCCTCCGCTTTGGCATTTGAGGCTTCTCTTTTTTCTTCTTCCCCCCTGTGCACTCCTGAAGGGGGCCCACACTTCGTACACGTAACAGGTGGCAGGGAAACGTGTAATTCCCAGCCCAGGTCAACAGATAGGGTTTGCACATACCCACTGGTACAGAACAGGCTCAGGAATGGGTGACTGCCTGCACTGCTACCTTCCCAAATTGCAGATTGGCCCCTGTCAGATGTCTGGGAAATGTGACCTGAGGTGTGAACAATCACCTAAGGTGGGTGTGACCCCTTGTGAAGAGCGCCCCAGTTGAAAGAAGCGCGCCATCAGAGACTCTTGCTATCATGTGGGATTTTCCCATAATGAGCCAATCATCTTCACAATCAGTGTCTATGAAATGTAAATGGAATGAGGCTAATGATTTAAAGACCATCCCAACTACAACACTGTTCCTCAAGGTTTCACAAACTGAAAAGCATCAGTCCTTCGCAATGGTAAATTTGTTTATTATTCATAAACTGCCATTCTAGGTCCAAAGGGACTTTGCTAGCCACATTTGTAGACAGTGCCTCATCATAAAAACTGATCATAATTCACCCTCACCAAGTCACAGATGGTTAATTTGGCTGATAAAATTGACAGAGTTCTTAAAATGATATTCACAGTGCCCCACATATGGACAAACATTACTCTTTCTAGAACAATGCAGGAAGGAGTAATAATCTATGTTACCCCAAAAAACTGCTTTAGCTCAGCACACTCTAGAAAATGGTCACCCAATCAAATTTGACATAACATGGGCTGTGGCTCGCAATAACTGCTTCTAGGACTGTGTAATTAACCATTAAAATAAGAATCATTGATAATGCCCTTAATAGAGACAGTGGCCTGTAGCTCAGCACAGAATGGGATCCAGCAACTAGGAGGTTGAAGCAAGCACATTGAATGTCAAGTTAACTTATGCCCATATATGGTTTTGCTTTGAACACCAGTGGCATCATAGCCAGCAGCAAGTGTAAATGCTTGGTCAAAAGGTCGTGGAATTTTAATCACCTGACATGGCTGGGAAACAGAGAACTTTTTATTCAATATCACTGCCGCAAGGCTCTGCATTCTTACTCATTAATCTTTACTACTTGTTTTAGTTGCCCTTTGCGCTTTGGTAATCACTGTCGCTAACTGCCACTTCATGGTCACCAGAAAAAAATCTCTATGTTGGCATCCTCAAAGAGGTTAAGTCTGTTTATTGCCATTAGATCTAATATATTTCCATCATGAGTGGGTTTCCAAAATACCTGTTCTAGATAGTTTTCAGAGAAGGCATTTAACTAATTTTTCAAAGTATGTCTTGTCACAGCCACCACTAAAATAAACTGTAACTATCACAATTGATTGTTGAATAGTTGAAGTCACCTCTAATGATAAGAGTATGATTGGGGAACTTGTGTACAAGCAAACTGAGGGTTTCTCTAAAATTTTCAGTTACATCAGGAGCAAGTCTGGTGTCCGATAGAAGGATCCAATTGTAATTTTATGCCCACCCCTCATACTGAATCTTGGCTAAACGGTCTCACATGTAGAAGTGCTTGTCGATTTCTAACTTTTTTGTGTTGGAATGCTTTGAATTTTGCAGAGGAGCCTTGGAAATGTTTGCAGGCACATTGGTGATAGAACCCTGCCGAAGTCATCACTAACTTTTTGCAACTGACCACTGTGGTGCAGAATCCGAACTTTGATATTTTTGAGAGTATCTCTGTTGATCCATCATGGGTATGAGATAGCAACTGGTCAGATATTTACCAAAGAACAATCACCAAACAGTCGTAAGTTTTCCGAAGTAGTAGTTTTATTTATGCAACAAGATTTGGCATCTCATTATGCTATCTTTAGGCCCCTATGCACTCAGTGTACAAAAAATCAGATACATCAGTGCACTCACAGAATTCAGGTATTGATTGCTCTGGTTGTGCATGCATCATTCTGTCTGATTTGGTGATTCTTCTTTGGTAACAATTTTTGAGAATAGGTTGTCAAGACAGACTTCTGCAGAGTTACGATGCATACAAATTTCAGAATTATGTGATTTCATGAGTTGTGATTGACTTTTGGGAATCTGATAACACTTGTTTATATTATAATAAAAGACTGAAACATTTAAAAGGACTTAATGAGATTTGATTGTATACTACCTAAAGTGCCAATTTATTTTTGCTTTGCAAGCCCACCATTCATCAGTGTGGGAAAGACTGACTGAAAATATATCATTCATACTTGTAAATAGAATACATCACCTAAAGTTATTTATGACCAGCTATCATAGCTGTTGTAATTAATGTTTATTTGCAAACATGTTAAACTACCCATTCTTCACTGTTAAATCACATTGTTAACAGTTACACTACTGGCCATTAAAATTGCTACACCATGAAGATGACGTGCTACAGACATGAAATTTAACCGACAGGAAAAAGATGCTGTAATTTGCAAATGATTAGCTTTTCAGAGCATTGACACAAGATTGGCGCCAGTGGCGACACCTGCAACGTGCTGACATGAGGAAAGTTTCCAACCGATTTGTCATACACAAACAGCAGTTGACCAGCACTGCCTGGTGAAACGTCATTGTGATGCCTCGCGTAAGGACGACAAATGAGTACCATCATGTTTCTGACTTTGATAAAGGTTGGATTCTAGCCTATCGTGATTGCGGTTTATCGTATCACGACACTGCTGCTCGTGTTGGTCGAGATCCAATGACTGTTAGCAGAATATGGAATCGGTGGGTTCAGGAGGGTAATACGAATGCCATGCTGGATCCCAACAGCCTTGTATCACTAGCAGTCAAGATGACAGGCATCTTATCCACATGGCTGTAATGGATTGTGCTGCCACGCCTTGATCCCCAAGTCAACAGATGGGGATGTTTGCAAGACAACAACCATCTGCATGAACAGTTCGACGACGTTTGCAGCAGCATGGACTATTATTAGTTCGGAGACCATGGCTGCGGTTACCCTTGATGCTGCATCACAGACAGGAGCGCCTGGGATTGTGTACTCAACGACGAACCTGGATTCACAAATGGCAAAAAGTCATTTTTTCAGATGAATCCAGGTTCTGTTCACAGCATCATGATGGTCGTATCCATGTTTGGCGACATCGCGGTGAACTCACATTGGAAGCATGTATTCCTCATCGTCATACTGGCGTATCACCCAGTGTGATGGTATGGGCTGCCATTGGTTACACGTCTGTGTCACCTCTTGTTTGCATTGACGGCACTTTGAACAGTGGACGTTACATTTCAGATGTGTTACGACTCATGGCTCTACCCGCCATTCGATCCCTGCGAAACCCTACATTTCAGCAGGATAGTGCACGACCGCATGTTGCAGGTCCTGTAAGGGCCTTTTTGGATGCAGAAAATGTCTGACTGCTGCCCTGGCCAGCACATTCTCCAGATCTCTCACCAATTGAAAATGTCTGGTCAGTGGTGGCCGGGCAACTGGCTCGTCACAATAGTCCAGTCACTACTCTTGATGAACTGTGGTATCGTGTTGAAGCTGCATGGGCAGCTGTACCTGTACACACCATCCAAGCTCTATTTGACTCAATGCCCAGGCGTGCCAAAGCCGTTATTACGAAAAGAGGTGGTTGTTCTGGGTGCTGATTCCAGGATCTATGCACCGAAATTGCGTGAAAATGTAATCACATGTCAGTTCTAGTATAATATATTTGTCCAATGAATACCCGTTTATCATCTGCATTTCTTCTTGTTGTAGCAATTTTAATGGCCAGTACTGTATATTATCAGGCTGTAACATAAGGTATGCAATTCTCCCCTATTACCAGTTGACTGTGCTAAACCAATTAACCCCATATTTTCATACCTATTTGGAACTTATTGCATTTACCAAAAGTCTGAAGCCAATTGCTTTTACCAAATGTCGGAATCTATGTTTTCTCTTATACTATGTAGAATTACATTTACATACTAATGCCCTCACAGTGGTCTATAGTACACTCTAACATAGCATAAGTACTCAGCTATCATTTTGATGTGTCAGGTCTTCAGATATTTAAATGGTGTTATCAACTCAAAAGTCATTGCTTTTGATAGTGTACTTGGCGATCTAGACTTAATTTATTCATTGAATGTCTAATTAATACATGTCTTTCAGTCTATTTCATACTCACCTGTGAAACATAAGATTGACAAAAAGTAACTTGCATAATTATTTTGTCAAGACAAAAGTTTGAGATCTATTGTTGACGTTACTCACCACCATCACTGTTAACATTTTCCTGCTGTGACAGTCTGTTCTGTGAGAGTGACTTGTTCCACGTCTGTCGCACCTGGTGTGACCACGATGGGCTCCTCCGAGTTCTCATCCTGTCTTGAACCCTAATGACAGAAAAATGAGCAGCTTTAGATTTTCTTTGCAAGTATATATATTTGAAAAATGTTACTATACCAAAATTACTGATGGTGACAAGTTTACAGCTGAAATCAGTATTTACTCAGATCCCTAATCAAAAAAACTAAGAATTGTCGACAGCATGTTGTTAATCAAGAAACAAAGGAAAAAGAAAAGGTGAAGTATCTATAAGATAAAAGGCGTCCATGCCAGGACACATGGGCAGATAAGAGAAACTTAGCAAAGATTAGAATTCAGGACAATAATTGATCATACACAATAAGAAATAGAAAGCAATCTGTTGTGAGATAAATGATAAGTTATTACAACTATACATCCTGGTAGCTTTGTGACCTGTGAAAAAATAATCATCACATTGTGAAAACACTGTGAGGACTTCATTCTTGTGGGACACACAGAAACACTTGACATACATGGCACAAGCAAATGAAATCACTATGGCTCTGCCGGTCTGTGCAGCCAGAGATCTAGGGTGCCACTTCGTGTGGCACCCAGTGTTACAAGTTATAGGAAGTCGGTATGGCAGAATGGTCACATCCGTATTATATTGTGTGGTTAAATCATTGTCAGTAATTTATAGTCAAGCCCTGAAATGGGTTAGCACACACTGTCAACTTTCATCACCTCCGTAACCTCCACAACATCCTGAAATATGGTATCCCGGCTGAACCCCCAGTTGAAATATGCTCCACTATTTTTATTTACTTAAATCTGGCATATTTCATGACAGTACCTTTTCCGTGAAATGTTTACGAGATAATATTTGTCTTGACTTCAGTCGTCTAGTGGAAGTATGATTAAACAATGCAGTTTCGTCGGCTGCAGAGATGACCTGGTTCAATGCGGTTGCCTCAGTTTTGGTGCTTCAAATACCATTTCTTCTAATGTGGTTTCTTCTTAAAGTTTATATAAAAAATGTAGTAACATATATTTCATTTTTCCTGTTCACTAGCAAATATTTACAACGGCGACTTGCACATTGTTCTACCGTCAACACACACCAAGAGTTCACTGCCGACTGACTACAGTCAAAGACGGCTCCAGCATCAAAGACATTTTACACAACACACAAGCTTCCACTAGTAATCAGTCTCTTTGATATTCTTCGTCACATCTACTAATAGTAATCAATATGCTTTCACTCTCAAAAATATAAATAAATTAACATAAAATAAGGCAAATTACAATAAAAAAATTCCGACAAAAATATAAGAAAACATTTACAATTTGGTATCGATAAATCTGGTAGAAAATAACACATTTCCCAGATCCATTACAATCCTCATCAAACGTTAACAATTTTATGAAAAGGAAAGTTTCTTCTCATATAGTGGAGATGCCGAGTCGCAGATATGCACAACAAGAAGACTGTTCCAAATAAAGCTTTCGTCCTTAAGACCTTCCACAGAAACAGACAAAACACTATTGCTACACATGTCACTTTCTGAAAATAAGTACCGACCAACATTTCTACACATGTCACTTTCTGAAAATAAGTACCGACCAACAATTCTGCCTCAGATTTATTGGTTTTGTCAATAGAATTTTCTTTTGTACAGTTAAGTATATTGGATGCCCATTAGCCACCTTTTTTATTTCTCGAATGGCCAACAACAGTCCTCTATGGTGCAGTGCAGTACATGATAACGTAATATTATACTCTGATTTGCCAGAACATTATGACCACCGGTATAAAACCATCCAACAGCGGCAACACCTGGTGACAAATGACTGCTGTTGAGATGCACGCACACTGCATGTAGTATCAGTGAGCATGCTGTCCGTGTGTAGAATTGGGAAGTCAAACAATCTGTCCAAGTTTGACTGCCTAGAGGCTCAGCACGAGAATTTTTGATACTGCTTGACTTGTCGGGTACTCCAGGACTTCTGCAATGACTGTCTTCAACACAAGATGAAACCCAAGTGAAACCGCTTCCAGACATCGTGGGGTTGGGTGGCCGTCCCTCATTACAGACATTGGGTGTCGTAGGCTGGGCAGACTGTTGAACTGTGACAGAACTAACAACAGACTTAAAAGCTAGGCAGAGTACAAGTGTATGTGAACACACAGTGCACCGACACTCCTAACGATGAGCCTCCACGACTGACGACCTGTACATGTGCCAGTGTCAACACCATGACTTTGGCAACTGTGACTGAAACGGGTATGTGACCATCGGCACTTTATGCCATTGCAGTGGCAGAGTGTCGCACGGTATGACGAGTCCCGATACCTTCTTCATTGCGCCGACGGGAGGGCACAAATCCAGGGGAGAAGCTCCTTGATGCCTGTACTGTGGGATGAAGATAAGCTGGCGATAACCCTTATTATGCTCTGGGGAACGTTCACATGGCCATCCATGGGTCCGGTGCAGCTTGTGCAAAGCAGAGGCTAAGCAGTAGCTTACACTGGTTGCAGACCACATGCACCCCTTCATGATCATCATATTTCCTGATGGCAGTGGCATTATTTTGGCAAGATAATGTTCCATGTCCCAAGACCACAAGTGTGATATAGTGGTTCAAGGAATGCAGTGGTGAATTCCAACTGATGTGCTAGCCCATCATCTCACCAGATCTGAACCTGATCAAACACATCTGGGATGTGATTGAATGTGGGACTAGAGCTCATCACCCCTTTCCCCAGAATTTATGCAAATTAGGGAACTTGTGTGTGTGTGCAGATTTGGTGCCAACTCCCTCTGATGACCTACTGAGGCCTCATTGCTTCCATGCCATGACACTGCTGGTATTCATACCAAAGGTGAACATACCGGCTATTAGACATGTGGTCATAATGTTCTGGCTGATTTACGTATGGATCTGTGTAACTCCACAGTATGCTCAAACAACAAAAATGCAGTAACCATTCTCCAGTTGTTGAATTTGACCAAAATCAAATTTTGAGTACCAATATTTAAGGTACTACTCACAGCAGGATAGTCGGGGTGGAGGCAGTTGTATCGCAGTCCGACTGCTCTATATCGACCCACTCATCGCTTGTCTCACTGCGGGGTGCCACATTACTGTTTCCTGATCCACTGCTGTCCTCTGAAATACCAGTGTTACCAATATCAGTTAAAGCACATGCCAGAGAAACAGCATCACAATAAATGCAAGAAAATAATTCCTGTAACAACAAATAATAACAATGACAATAATAATAAATAATAATAAATAATAATAATAATAATAATAATAATAATAATAATAATATATCAGAAGAAGAAGAAAATACAGTAA
Organism: Schistocerca gregaria; assembly: GCF_023897955.1. NCBI lineage: Eukaryota > Metazoa > Arthropoda > Insecta > Orthoptera > Acrididae > Schistocerca > Schistocerca gregaria. The sequence continues at coordinate 861,701,361 of NC_064922.1, forward strand.
TTGACTCAAACATCCCAGAGCAAACAAACAAAGAACACCACGTATCAATTAAACAATCAAAGGAAAACGAAATCTTAAGACAGCCACCAGAATAAGCACAAATAGAACATGAAGTGACACACATGTTAGATATAGAAGAAAAATTTCAGCTGACATATATAGAACACAAAGACACAAATACAGACATTAGACCATTCTTGCATAGACCACCAAATAACCCACAAGTCGAAACAACTATCAACACAATCATACACAACAAAATAAATGAAAATACAACTATGGAAGAGTTACAACTACTGGTTTATATAGGAGCACTCACTACACTAAATATACACACTAGGCAGAGATCAGAACCAACCAACACACAGAAGAAACCCACAAAACCAGCATGGCAACACAGGCTACAGATCAGAATAAAAAACTGAGAAAAGACATCAGACAGCTAACACAATTTATAAGAAATGAAATATCAGACAAAAAACGAAAAACGTTAGGTAAAATCTCACAACAAGAAGCGATAGAGCAATTAGATGAAAAGAAGCAGAAATTACAAGCATTGGCAAAACGATTTAGAAGATAAAAAAAAAGTGAAAATAGAAGGAAACAAAACCAAACATTCAACACAAACCAAAAGAAATTTTATCGTAGATAACACACACATTAAAATAGACAATCCACCAAACACAACAGACATGGAACACTTCTGGAGCAACATATGGTCAAACCCAGTACAACATAACAGGCATGCACAGTGGATACAAGCAGAAACAGACTCGTACAAGATGATACCACAAATGCCTGAAGTGATAATTTTGCAACATGAAGTCACCCGAGCAATTAATTCTATGCACAATTGGAAAGCCCCTGGAAATGATAAAATAGTAAATTTCTGGCTAAAGAAGTTCACCTCAACACATTCACATCTAACTAAATTATTTAACAGTTACATTGCAGACCCATACACATTCCCTGATACACTTACACATGGAATAACTTAACTGAAACCTAAAGATCAAGCAAACCCAGCAAAATATCGCCCCATAACATGAAGATAAAAATGGGAGATACGATACTGCGTGAAGAGTTTGACAGAGCACTTAAAGACCTGAGTCGAAACAAGGGCCCTGGAGTAGACAACATTCCATTGGAACTACTGATGGCCTTGGGAGAGCCAGTCCTGACAAAACTCTACCATCTGGTGAGCAAGATGTATGAGACAGGCGAAATACCCTCAGACTTCAAGAAGAATATAATAATTCCAATCCCAAAGAAAGCAGGTGTTGACAGATGTGAAAATTACCGAACTATCAGTTTAATAAGTCACAGCTGCAAAATACTAACGCGAGTTCTTTACAGACGAATGGAAAAACTAGTAGAAGCCGACCTCGCGGAAGATCAGTTTGGATTCCGTAGAAATGTTGGAACACGTGAGGCAATACTGACCCTACGACTTATCTTAGAAGCTAGATTAAGGAAGGGCAAACCTACGTTTCTAGCATTTGTAGACTTAGAGAAAGCTTTTGACAATGTTGACTGGAATACTCTCTTTCAAATTCTGAAGGTGGCAGGGGTAAAATACGGGGAGCGAAAGGCTATTTACAATTTGTACAGAAACCAAATGGCAGTTATAAGAGTCGAGGGACATGAAAGGGAAGCAGTGGTTGGGAATGGAGTGAGACAGGGCTGTAGTCTATCCCCGATGTTATCCAATCTGTATATTGAGCAAGCAGTGAAGGAAACAAAAGAAAAATTTGGAGTAGGTATTAAAGTCCATGGAGAAGAAATAAAAACTTTGAGGTTCGCCGATGACATCGTAATTCTGTCTGAGACAGCAAAGGACTTGGAAGAGCAGTTGAACGGAATGGATAGTGTCTTGAAAGGAGGATATAAGATGACAATCAACAAAAGCAAAACGAGGATAATGGAATGTAGTTGAATAAAGTCGGGTGATGCTGAGGGAATTAGATTAGGAAATGAGACACTTTAAGTAGTAAAGGAGTATTGCTATTTGGGGAGCAAAATAACTGATGATGGTCGAAGTAGAGAGGATATAAAATGTAGACTGGCAATGGCAAGGAAAGCGTTTCTGAAGAAGAGAGATTTGTTAACATCGAGTATAGATTTAAGTGTCAGGAAGTCATTTCTGAAAGTATTTGTATGGAGTGTAGCCATGTATGGAAGTGAATCATGGACGATAAATAGTTTGGACAAGAAGAGAATAGAAGCTTTCGAAATGTGGTGCTACAGAAGAATGCTGAAGATTAGATGGGTAGATCACATAACTAATGAGGAAGTATTGAATCGGATTGGGGAGAAGAGAAGTTTGTGGCACAACTTGACCAGAAGAAGGGATCGGTTGGTAGGACATGTTCTGAGGCATCAAGGGATCACCAATTTAGTATTGGAGGGCAGCGTAGAGGGTAAAAATCGTAGAGGGAGACCAAGAGATGACTACACTAAGCAGATTCAGAAGGATGTAGGTTGCAGTAGGTACTGCGAGATGAAGAAGCTTGCACAGGATAGAGTAGCATGGAGAGCTGCATCAAACCAGTTTCAGGACTGAAGACCACAACAACAACAACAACAACAACAAAATGCCTACCAACAATATACAAAATATTAACTTCAGTCATTACACAGAAATTAATGACACATACAATACAGAACAAAATTATAAATGAAGAACAAAACGGCTGTTGCAAAGGAGCACAAGGATGTAAAGAGCAACTGATAATAGATGCAGAGGTGACATATAAAGCTAAAACTAAACAAAGGTCGCTACATTACACATACATTGATTACCAAAAAGCTTTTGATAGTGTACCCCACTCATGGTTACTACAAATATTGAAAAAATACAAAGTAGATCCTAAATTGATACAGTTCCTGAACATAGTAATGAAAAATTGGAAAACCACACTTCATATTCAAACAAATTCAAATAATATCGCATCACAGCCAATACAGATTAAGCATGGGATTTACCAAGGAGACTCATTAAGTCCTTTTTGGTTCTGCCTTGCTCTGAACCCACTATCCAACAGGCTAAATAATACAAATTATGGATATAATGTTACTGGAACATACCAACACAAAATCACACATTTGCTATGTATGGATGATCTAAAACTACTGGCAGCAACAAATCAACAACTCAACCAATTACTAAAGATAACAGAAGTATTCAGCAGTGATATAAATATGGCTTTCGGAACAGACAAATGTAAGAAAAATAGCATAGTCAAGGGAAAACACACTAAACAAGAAGATTACATATTGGATAACCACAGCAACTGCATAGAAGCGATGGAAAAAACAGATGCCTATAAATATCTAGGATACAGACAAAAAATAGGAATAGATAATACAAATATTAAAGAAGAACTAAAAGAAAAATATAGACAAAGACTAACAAAAATAGTGAAAACAGAATTAATAGCAAGACAAAAGCTATAAATAATTATGCTATAACAATATTGACCTACTCATTTGGAGTAGTGAAATGGAGTAACACAGACCTAGAAGCACTCAATACACTTACACGATCACAATGCTACAAATATAGAATACATCACATACATTCGGCAACAGAAGGGGATTTATCGACATAAATAACCTACATCATGGACAGGTAGACAATTTAAGAAATTTCTTTCTAGAACCAGCAGAAATAATCAAAATACACAAAGCAGTCACTCATATAAATACATAGGCTACACCACTGCAATTTCATAACCACTTCTACAACCCTTTAGATCACATAAGATCAACAGATATGAAGAAAGTAAATTGGAAAAAGAAAACACTACATGGCAAGCACCCGTATCATCTAACACAGCCACACATTGATCAAGACGCATCCAACACATGGCTAAGAAAAGGCAATATATACAGTGAGACAGAAGGATTCATGGTTGCAATACAGGATCAAACAATAAACACCATATATTATAGCAAGCATATAATTAAATATCCCAATACCACAACAGATAAATGCAGACTTTGCAAACAACAAATAGAAACAGTAGATCACATCACAAGCGGATGTACAATACTAGCAAATACAGAATACCCCAGAAGACATGACAAGGCAGCAAAAATAATACATCAACAACTTGCCATAAACATAAACTAATAAAACAACATGTCTCCCACATACAAGTATGCACCACAAAATGTACTGGGAAATTGTGAATACAAATTATACTGGAACATAACTATTATAACAGATAAAACACCACCACATAACAAACCTGACATCATACTCACCAATAAAAAGAAGAAATCAACACAACTAATCAAAATATCCAAACCCAATACAACAAATATACAGAAGAAAACACGAGAAAAAATTGAAAAATACATTCAACTGGCTAAGGAAGTCAAGGACATGTGGCATCAGGTTGAAGTAGACATTATACCAATTATACTATCCACTACAGGAGTCATACCACACAATATCCACCAGTACATCAACACAATACAGCTACATCCAAACTTATATATACAACTACAGAAATCTGTAATTATTGATACATGTTCAATTACCCGAAAGTTCCTAAATGCAATGTAACATATACCATACAGTTAAAAGGAAGTCATGCTTGATCAAGATCCACGTCACTTTCCATTTTTAACCAGACCTAAGGTCTGAGAAAGGAAAGAAGAAAATAATAATAATAATAATAATAATAATAATAATAATAATAATAATAATAATAATCTCTATTTGACATGATAACTTTAAGATCTTTGACATCATCATCATCATCATTTTATGCATGCCCATTGAAAAAAAATCTCATTTAATGAACAGATAAACCATCTACTCATCAAGTGGGAACAGGAGAGAACACATAGAAGATGTGGAAACACACAAACTTTTGAAGCAGTGATTCCTCCTAGCAGAAGGTGAATGGGTGAGGTGAGAAGGGAATACTGACTGTTGGTACCTGGACTGAATATCTGGTGCAGGTACTGCCAGTCTTTGCTTCTCATCCTTCCCAATAAGTCTCCTCTGACCCATGCCCTTAGGCAACTTTTCCATGGAAGTCCCATTTCCTTAACTTCGCCAGTCCTTTTGTTTTGTCTCTCTATAGTTTCCCTTCGGGCCCTTTTGCAGGAAGGTGGTGCTGGCTCTGAAAGCTCATGCATGTGAACTCTGCTGCTGCCACTATTTTTAGTTGTTCATGTAATCTTTTCAAACACGGATTACTTTTTGTTGATGAATAAGTACTGCATTTCAGACTACGGGAACTCCAGGTTGGAATATTGACAATACACTCCTGGAAATGGAAAAAAGAACACATTGACACCGGTGTGTCAGACCCACCATACTTGCTCCGGACACTGCGAGAGGGCTGTACAAGCAATGACCACGCGCACGGCACAGCGGACACACCAGGAACCATGGTGTTGGCCGTCGAATGGCGCTAGCTGCGCAGCATTTGTGCACCACCGCCGTCAGTGTCAGCCAGTTTGCCATGGCATACGGAGCTCCATCGCAGTCTTTAAAACTGGTAGCATGCCGCGACAGCGTGGACGTGAACCGTATGTGCAGTTGACGGACTTTGAGCGAGGGCGTATAGTAGGCATGCGGGAGGCCGGGTGGACTTACTGCAGAATTGCTCAACACGTGGGGCGTGAGGTCTCCACAGTACATCGATGTTGTCGCCAGTGGTCGGCGGAAGGTGCACGTGCCCGTCGACCTGGGACCGGACCGCAGCGACGCACGGATGCACGCCAAGACCGTAGGATCCTACGCAGTGCCGTAGGGGACCGCACCGCCACTTCCCACCAAATTAGGGACGCTGTTGCTCCTGGGGTATCGGCGAGGACCATTCGCAACCGTCTCCATGAAGCTGGGCTACGGTCCTGCACACCGTTAGGCCGTCTTCCGCTCACGCCCCAACATCGTGCTGCCCGCCTCCAGTGGTGTCGCGACAGGCGTGAATGGAGGGACGAATGGAGACGTGTCGTCTTCAGCGATGAGAGTCGCTTCTGCCTTGGTACCAATGATGGTCGTATGCGTGTTTGGCGCCGTGCAGGTGAGCGCCACAATCAGGACTGCATATGACCGAGGCACACAGGGCCAACACCCGGCATCATGGTGTGGGGAGCGATCTCCTACACTGGCCGTACACCTCTGGTGATCGTCGAGGGGACACTGAATAGTGCACGGTACATCCAAACCGTCATCGAACCCATCGTTCTACCATTCCTAGACCGGCAAGGGAACGTGCTGTTCCAACAGAACAATGCACGTCCGCATGTATCCCGTGCCACCCAACGTGCTCTAGAAGGTGTAAGTCAACTACCCTGGCCAGCAAGATCTCCGGATCTGTCCCCCATTGAGCATGTTTGGAACTGGATGAAGCGTCGTCTCACGCTGTCTGCACGTCCAGCACGAACGCTGGTCCAGCTGAGGCTCCAGGTGGAAATGGCATGGCAAGCCGTTCCACAGGACTACATCCAGCATCTCTACGATCGTCTCCATGGGAGAATAGCAGCCTGCATTGCTGCGAAAGGTGGATATACACTGTACTAGTGCCGACATTGTGCATGCTGTGTTGCCTGTGTCTATGTGCCTGTGGTTCTGTCAGTGTGATCGTGTGATGTATCTGACCCCAGGAATGTGTCAATAAAGTTTCCCCTTCCTGGGACAATGAATTCACGGTGTTCTTATTTCAATTTCCAGGAGTGTATTAGGAAAAGGATAGATTGCTGCTCACCACAAAGAGGACCCATTCAGTTGCAGATAGGCACAATGAAAAGACTGTTACACATTAATGCTTTTGGCCAAAGCCTTCCTCAGTAAAGAAAATACATACATTCACACAAGCAAGCACACCTATTGCACACACAACCACTACCACCGGCAGCTCTGACTGGAGTCTTATCGGAACTGCCAGAATAAGCAGTCATGAGAGAGGTGTGCTTGCTTGTGTGAATCTGTGTGTTTTCTTTGCTGAAGAAGACTGTGGCCAAAGGCTATAATGTGTAACAGTCTTTTCATTGTGCCTGCCTGTAACTAAACATGTCCTCTTTACACTGAGTACTAAATTTCAGATTGTCGGGAATATTTTTGTTAGTAATACACTACCTTCAGTCACAATATTTTAATTACTTATTTTCATGGAGTTGCTTTATGTCATTAGTCACATGTTAAAGAATATTTCTCCCTGCAGCAAGTCAGCTGTGGGCCATAGCTCTCTCACTCTTCAGTATAATACGTGCAAGTCTGATTTGTGAAGTGTAATAATGAATGTTTGTATTCATTGTGCTATCTTCCACATTATCTTTTACAAACATAATTGTGTTAACGACTTTTACAGACATAATTGTCTTAACAACAAACACAAGACACAAACTCAGCAAATTTTACTCAATAAAATAGTTCCTAAAGGGTTAAAATTTAGTAAATTGACAATTATTGCAACTGCTCTTTTCCAGAGCAACCTACTCTTGCAGACTGCAGGTGGCTTGCACTAACTGTCAGTCATATATATTACTAATTTCTGTGGATTAATGTGTAGCAGATCTGTTTTAGGGCAGGAGGAGCTATTATTATTATAGAGAGACTTATCAGTAAGTAGACATTGCAGTTAATCTTTTTGCATATGTAGCCGATATCCTTTTTGTATGAGAGGCTCATCCATCACAATGCCTAGAAATTTGTGTCTATCAGATTTTCCATATAAAACCTAGATTCAGCAGTTATGTCTACATATAAAGGCCATGTCTATAGAAAGCTTTGTGGACTGGATTTTGGTCAATGGAAACTCCATAATCATAAATTGACATCTCTACTGGTTCTGAAGATCTGTGAGTAATTATATTAAAGGCCACAAGGCAGAAAAGACAAGCATTTACTAAGAATGAACAACAAGATTATAGCATCCCAAGTGGGTCACTACTATGAATGAACTACAACAAGTTTGTAGCGTTTCACTCATTCCATTAAACTCATATGTTTCACAACCAACTATGGAAAGAACAGATAACTTAACAACAGAGTGGGAGGGTAAGTAGAGTGGGATACACTAGCAACAAAAGTCTAGCAGTAATGAATCCACTTTGGCGAAGTGATGTTTTATGAAGGGATACTGTCCAAGTCTGGCAGTAATGAATCCACTTTGGCGAAGTGGTGCTTTATGAAGGGATACTGTCCTCATGAAAGAATCATTTAGTGAAGCATTCAGCCCAAGAAAAAAAAAATGAAGAAATAAATAAAAGATTGGTAAATGCTGGAAATGTGGTATTCAATAAAATCAGAAAACAAGTTCAATATTATCTTTAAGTAATCTTGTTGGTTTCATGTATCATCACTTTTTTTTTTCCTTCTTCTTTTTTAAAGAAGGAGAAGCCAGTGTTATGGTAGGAAAGTTCTGCCAGAAAGTAAATACTTTACTCCTAAAAGAAACCGCACACCAAAATGCAGAAGCATCAAGTAGCTGATAGGCACATATGTAAATTTTCAGATAATAACAAAGGATGAACGACAAGGTTTGGATGAAGGGAGAAGTAGCAGAAGAGTAAAATGTTGTGATTGGTACACTTCTCTGCACAACAGCCTGCACTGGACAATAAAAATCATGGAAAGGAGCAGCATGGAAACATTTGAAATGGGATGCTTTAGACGTTAAGAGGTTGTTGATATTTTGAGAAAATGCATGAGAAAAGATGTCTCAAGAGAATCACTGGCAAGCTCAGGCATTTTGTAACATATTGAAAGTGGTAAAGAATAATAATAGTAAGTATTAAGGAAGGCCAGAGCTTATAAAAAATTGTGATATTAGTATTTCTTGGGGATAGTTACATAGATAAAGAACATGTTTTGAAGAGTATGTGGAATGAAGCACAAGAAGGAAAATGAAAATCTAACAATGCTCTGAGTGCAGACAAGGACTCACCATTCATCTTCATTGGCATTTCTCAAGTCACTCTACATTTTGTAGTAGGGCGTATGAGGATACCTCGTGTAACAGTATGATTCACCCCTCTCCTTCCCATTTTCCTTTTCCATCTGATGACGGTGCAAAGAAGGAAAGACTATCAGTGTCCCTCTGTACTGTATGACGCTGTTTTTTTTTTTTTTTTTTATAGCATCACAGTCATTACATGAAATGTGTGCTTATAGAAGTGTTGTGTTTCTTGACTCATTGTGGAAAGAGCGAGCTTGGAATTTTCAGAAAAGGCTTTCTTGCGGTGTATGTCACATCAGTTTGACAGATATTTGTGTCTCACATCAGTTTGACAGATATTTGTGTCTCACACTTGAGCTGACCAAACTTGCATGTGATAAATTGTGTTGCTTTTCTTTGAATCTTTTCTTCCCCTCTTTTAATCCAATTTGATGAGGACCCAAATCAAATTAACAGTACTCAATAACTGGTCCAATGCGGTCAACCTAGATTAAGGCTCTGTTAGGGTGTGTGAAAGATGAAGTGGGCTTATAGAAACCACACCAGACTCAAACAGGCTTCCAAAACAGCTGTAGTGGAACATTGTTTGGAACTAAATCATTCAATGAATTATTATCATGTCAAGATTTTGACAAAGACATTCAGATTCTGGGAAAGTGTTATTAAAGCATCCATTGAAATAAAGGTCACACAACATCTTACCAACTGTGACACAGGATATCAGCTTAGCTGCACATGGAACCCAGCACTCAATCTCCTGAAGACACAACAGAGGCAACATCCTAATTCTGGGGGGAATAAGTTTGGAAATGGTGAGAGAGCAGATAATCTGGCACAACCAGCACAGGGTGCACAGACAGTGGTACACCAGACAGCAAATCAAGTATCAAAGGACAGTTATTTCAAGAATGAATGACAATTTGAACACCAGCAGCCAAAACATAATACAGCAGCCTCCCCTACGTGGTACAGACCTCGGACAGAGCACTTCACACAGCTGGTTACTGTAAGAGAATAGTGTAGTCCACAGGAAAGCTTAAATGATGGCAATCAGAAGATTGAACATCCAGTACAACTTTGAGATTGAACAGAAAGTCAGATAACAAATTAGTAACTGACAACAGCCAAAAAGTATGCACACAGCAGTCAAACAGATATTGCGAGAAAATTCTATGGTTTCTGCTACTTATCAGCGCATTCCTCGGACAAGCTGCCAAGTGTAGCACTGACAGCTTATGGAGCACCTAGCCTCAGATAGGGACAAATGCTGGACCTACTCCACAGTGGATTCAGCCTCAAGGAGCACCAGGTGAAGAGTGCAAGTTATGCGATTGAAATATCGTGAAAGTACAACATGGATTAACAGCAAAAAACCTGATTTTCCAAGATGACTACTGTTTCTCAAGGTGTCGAGAAATATTCATGTGAGTCACTTCACTGTGGCAGTTGAAGTTTGCTAAACATCCTTATTTCAGCCACTTCAACATAATGCTAGTAAGGTATTAGAGCAGACAATGCTTCCACTTTAAGAATGGGTTGCCTTCTGGATAACCTAAATGAACAGAGCAAGCTGGATTTCAAGTGATCAGCAAATATGGGGAGGCACATTAACACAAGTTGAAAACTTTTGCTTCTACATAGTCCTCAATGGTGCCACTTCTGCTTTGTCAAGGAGTTGTTTTCACTCATTCCATTGCTTGTCTTCACTGTGTACTTTCATTTAATTTCAACATTTAGGACTGGGGGGTAAGGAGTCACTCCGTTTTTGCATGCAACAGTTTGGAAAAAAAAAAAGTATTATGCTAAAAGTACTTACAGTATATTGTTGAATAACTTACCTGCAATAATTGTAGATGCAACACCATAAAGACTGTTGCTTTGATCACATGAACTACCCCCACAAATAGATTCATAACATTCAAAGTCAGACTGTGCTGTAAGTGTGCAAACATCAACATCGTCATAAATGTCTTCTTCAATGTGGTTATCTCCCTGTCCACCACTCATTTGTCCTTTCTCCATGCAGCACTCTTCATAGCCACTACCATCAGCTTCAGAACTGTTTTCAGACTCTGCCCTTCTTCCTGAGCCTGGACCGACATCATCGTAGACAGGAGAATATGGACGCCCGACATCATCGTAGGTAAATTCTTCAGGCTTTACATTTTGTTGCTCATTTGATGTAGCCTGGTTGCAGAAAATTAATCCTGAAATCCCTCTCTCTTTTTTTTTTTTTTTTTAAAAAACTATATGTGTAGAATATAGTATCTGCTAACATCTCTCTCATTACTATGAAATTACTACTATAGATGAAGAGTTAAAGACAATAACATACATATTTTAAAGGAAGAAAATATCAAATATGATGCCACTATAGTTTCAGTATTTTAGCTTCCATGTCATAAAAATGATCTCCCAACAGTTCTATACATTCAGTTGGAAATTGTAGTATAATGATGTCTTTCCATGTGAGTTGAACTAACATAGTTCTTGAATTACCAGGTGGATCAGTTTGTGGAAATAATGCAGAATTTTGAAGATTGTCTTTATCATCATGTCTGGTGAAAACTTTACCAAAAATGGTGGGAGTGACTTATCAGAACATCTTGCTGTTTTTGCAGCTGAGAACCTGATAACTTTATATCATAAACCGCAATTTTTGCTGGTGTGAAAGGAGACAGGAAGGCTACAGTCTATCATCAAGGTTATTAACTATGAAGCAAAAGCTCAGTTCAGGAAGGTGGTTGGCTTTGGTCTTGTTACATTAACTTGCAAAACATGCAGCAGATGTGATTCATGAAATGGAAATATTAAATATCAATTTATTTTATAATATTGATACTTCATCAATTTCTAATGGAAATTGGATTCCATTCTACCAGGAGCTTGAACTTCACAATCTCACACAATACTCACTAATCAGAAGAGATATGAACAGATCCTCTACTCTGAGCAATGTGAATTACCAATTTCTCAAATAATTTAACTACTGCAGTTCCTTGTGAACATCAATGTTTCATTCACTCACACAGCATGTTATGAGGGTTACACTATGAATGACAACCTAGGAGGTTATTGAATAAATCATGAAGTACATTAGTAAGTAGCAGGTGGTGCTATTTATTAAGTACTCTTGTTTCATAACCAACAACTACATAATTAGTGGGAGGCTGATTATGTTGTTCATGAGGATCTCATGCAAAAGAATTTTTCTTGGCTCAGACTATTGAAGGAAAAAATGACCTACTACAAGAATTTATCTAGGCATCTGTGGACTCTAAAGTAAGAAAGCCAATAATTAATTGCAGCTGACAGCTTTTAATTACAGTTTAATTGTATATAAATAAATGTAAAAATTATCCTCATTAAAAAGAAATGTATTCTAGGGATAAGGCATTGTAGTTTTTCATTTACAATAATCAGCAATTGGTTAACCATGACATATTTTCAAATTTATATCACCACTAAGGGCTAATAAACATTATCTGTAAACTGTAAGAATGAAGGCTCATTTTTAGTCCTCTATTCTAGATGTGCAAATAATTTACACACACCATAAAATAGTATTGATTGTCAGACAATTTGTTCAACTAGTTTAAAATTCCTTCATTTCCAAAAATCTTTAAATCCAAGTTTTTCTTTTAGAATAAATGCGAACTGATTTCCTGTTAGAAGCCTCTTACTTTGTGGCAATGCTTTTAAATTTTGCTTGGTCTTTTTTATTCCATGTTAGTTCAGGAAAGATAAGAGTGAAAAAGGAAGCAATTTTTACCATGAAGGCTGTAAGGCAGCACTGCAGCTTATTAGCATTATTGTTTAACCTTTGTTGAAGATCCAATATGGAGCTTGAAAAAACTTCAGAACAAGAACAGAAGTGCAAGTGCAATGGAAACAGATAATTTATCTTGGTTAAAAGAAAGAAAATTTAGAGGAATTCTTAAGTGAAGTATACAGGTTCTTTATCATTTCAATACATTTAACAGCAAAACAGGGGGAAAAAGAAGAGAGGAAACATCTTTGAGATAAACGGTGGACTATCAGCAGATGCTAAAACCCCAGAGAATTATTAATTGCTGGGTAAACTTGAATTTAAGCTGTTTGATGGGAAGTTCTCATGTGGAGGCACTACTGCAGGAGGACACTGAAAGACAAAATGATGCAGAACATCGGACTCTCAAAATGGTAGGAGGAGGAAAAAACCAGAATATTATTTGTTTGGATGTCAGAAATCTATTATACATATGATCTACAAGTAGCTTTACAGAAAGTCATTCTCATTGTACAACCAACGAAAGTCCAGACACAGAAGTGCGAGACCTATCAAATAATTAGTCAGAAATTTAATACTTTTAAACTGCGATTCACATTTTGTAACCAATACTGAATGCTCCACCATCAATGAGTTTAATACTATTCTGCTATTACATGTTACAGCTGATGTTGAATACTATTCCAACGTCAGCAATGGAAGCTTACTAGTTTTTGACAACCCTACGTTCTTACTGTATAATTTAAGATGACTTATTACACTAATAGTTTATCTTATGCAAATATAGCATCAAATAGCCATGTAGGCTCTAAAACGGTTTGGTCAAAGAGACCAGTACTTGAGTGACGAATATTCTGCTTTCTCTGCAATACCCTCCTGTTCTGCTGTATGTTCAGTTCAACTGACCCAAAGAACTCTTCCATTTAGAACTCAACAAAACACAATGAATACTGAAGTAAGACTGACTTACAAATTTTACCCCAAAACAGGTATTGTTTTGAACATGGCTATAGATATACTACTTAATAAATTGTGATGTTTACGAGATAATTGTTATGGTAAAAGTGTGGCTCATTGGGCAAGTGCTAGTCTACAAATCCAAAGACCAACAGTTCCCCCTCTAACTCTGTAACTGGATAGTCAGATCAGTTCAAAAGTCAGAGGAAAGCAACAGCATGCCACTTCCAGTAGTACCGTGCACTCCGGCAGTCAAACCAACCTTCACCTTAATGACAGATTTACCTTTTAATTGTAAATGAATGAAAAATGTTTATTCATCATTCCCAAGCTCAGTTAATTTCATCCTTGTTCATACCTGTTTTCCATTATCCCCTTCAGTCCTGTAAACATCAGTGCTGCTCACTGTTGTAAGTTTTGCCGTTTGATTCGATCGCCAAAGGAAAGAAGCGTTTGGCTTCACATCATGTACCACACTTGCTGGAGAATCTTGTTTCTCTGGAGAATCCAGTGGATTCACTGTTCCAGCGACTGACAACCTGCTTCCTGGCAAGGGCCGAGCCACCGTTCGGACGTACGTAGGACTCCTCACTGGTTTGCTTCCAATACCTGTGAAGCAAATGTATCACTGAAAGGTAAGAGGAATTCTAAGCAACTTTAACAAGAAACAATACCATATTTGCTCAAAATTTGTTTCATTACTCTCTTGAAATTACTTGATTGTATTAATTATACATGTTTGGGAATTCCACAAAAGTTCATTATTCATTAGCATGCAAACATAGATGGAACATCTTACAAAGGCTATCCAGAAAGTGACTACATTTTAAGATAGTGTGCGAAGCAACACAGTGCGAACCAACACAGACTCACTTTGTATGTCAGTTTGCTTAGAGGTGCGATAGCAAGAAAGACCCATTGCTTCTTATTTGACATTCGAAATGAGCATTGCATTTTAAAATCTCACCATATGTGTAATCCATTCTATAATACAGCTTTAGCAGCAGAAATCTCAAAGTTGGCAAAATTCATGACAAAATGTATACTGCAAATAGACCAAATGTGATGAGTGAAGATGCTGCAAGCACGCAGGGATAGTGCCTACTCAGCACAATTGCAACCAGTGTGCCCACAAAAAAATGGCTCAGTTCACAATGTTTTGACTCTGATGAACATTGAGATTCTGTCACAAGCTCACAGTACAGTTTTATGGAGAATTAATTCGTCAGCTTAAGAGAGGTGATAAATACCCAAATCTAAATAGAAAAGAAACAAAGAGGCACAGCTTTAAGATTTTGTTTTAACTACTTCATTATTTTATTTATAGACTAATGGAAGCCTTTCTCAATTTCTTTTTAGATTTTCCAGGTAACTGCAGATTTTCAGACACAATGACATTATTTAAGAATGATGAAATAATCCCATTTTATAAGCAAAGTGGTAGAAACATCTTTAAGGGACACTGCTCTACAGATGCACAAATCACACTTTTACTGTTTAACCAAATGGTAAAGAAAACCTGAATTCTTACAACACCTTGACAGCTTGAAACAATATTGAGATTTATGATGTAGGTGGAAGAAAATGGATACCTGCACATCCAGAAAAAGAAAAATGCAGCTAGCCCACTGGGCCATTCTGTCTACAGGGAGAAAATCCACTGAGTTTTGCCATAGCACAGAACAATACTGTGCTCACCTCCTTGGTGGAGATATCTTCAGCTGTCCATGGCAACATAAGCCTACCAGAGAAGCTACAGAGCCTATGGAAATCCTTCTGCAGGAGTGAGTGCTTGGAGGTGTAAATAGAATCTGCTCTCCAGTGTATAGATCATCCACTTTCATACTATCAAAATTGCCTCACCTGCTGGCAGTGTAGTATGCCAACAAAATATAATAAATGGGGTAGAAAGTTTACTGTTTTTGAGTGTGCACACTGATGAAAAACTTAGATGGGAAAGCCATACAGTAGATCTGCTAAAACATTTTGTCCAGTGCCAAATTTGGGGATGCAAAAATTTGTAAGTTACCATAGCCAGCATATTTTCATTCACTGATGTTGGATGGGATAATATTCTGTGGTAACTTCTCACTTAGGTAAAAAGCATTCATTTCACAAAAGAAAATAACAAGAACTTTCTGTGGGATTCACTGACATACATCTTGCAGGCATCTGTTTACACAATTGGGAATATTATCCATGGTCTCACATTATAAAGAGTTATGCAGATTGGTCTGAAATCGAAATTCATACAGATATCAATGCAAAATGGAAACTTGTAAACTTTGGTGGCCAATGGATGAATGTGTGATGCTGTAGTGGAATTTCACCGTGCAGCTGGCAAGGATAGTAAAGAGGGGACATGTCATTCCAGGGCATAAAGTCTTTGCAAATTTCATTCCATTTACTCAGTCAGACAGCAACTATGCTTCACAGATAAGTGCGTGCACAATAATGCAGATGTCAGCACTTGAGACAGGAGATGTGGCTGGGTTCAAAGTGAGTTGGAGTTATTGGTGAACCACTCAGCATTTGAAGAGGAGCAATACCACTATTCTGATGACGGCAGGAGGAATTGGTGAACAATGGCCAAACACAGTGTCGAGAATGAAGCAGTCAACCTAGGGAGAAGACAGAACGTGAGGACTGAGCTACCATCACAGAGGCACTCAGATGCCTGGATTCTTCATTATCACTTATCTGATATGTAACTGGCACTTCACTGACCACAAGGACCATCAACAGGTAGCTCACAGAAAGGAGGTTGAGCTCACGGCACCCCTTGTGCAGACAACTGTTGATGATCTCTATACACCAATAAGCATATTTGCAGTCATGTCAGACACATTCAGCCTGAAGTTTCATTGACTGGCATAGAATTGTCTTCAGTGATGAGCCTCGTTTCAAACAGAGTTCTGATGACCAGTGGAGATGCGGAGGAATAGCTACTTGACTGTCACCTGCCATACAGCCCGGCAGCCAGGAGCGATGGTCTGCAGTGCCATTTCATTTCATTTCATAGCAGGACTCCTTTGGCTGTCATCACTGGCACCCTTGTAGCATGATGGTATGTTAGTGATATTCAGTGCCATGCCTTGTTGCCCATAATGGCAAGCCATCCTCTTTTTACATTTCAGAAAGATAATGCCCATGTGCACGCAGCAAGAGTTTCTACTGCTTGGTCTTCACACTTTCCAAACCCTTCCTTGGCCAGTAAGTTCCCCAGATCTCTCTCCATTTGAGAATGTTTGGAGCGTTATGGGCAAGGCCCTTCAACCAGTTCAAGATTCTGATGAACTAATGCACCAACCAGACAGCATTACACACAATATCCCTCAAGAGGACATCCAACAACTCTGTCCATCAATGCCAAGCTGAATAACTGCTTGCATGAGGGCCAGAGGCAAACCAACGTGTTATTTACTTGCTCAAATTGTGAAGCTCTTTCTCTTGAATAAATCATCTGTTTTTTCTGAAACTATAATCATTTGTTTGTCTGTAACATAGACCAGTTTCTGTACCATTCAGATAATTCCTTTGTGGTGCATAGTTTCTTTCTTTCTTTTTTTTTAATGTATGTAAATGCTGGTGAAATTTGTTGTCAAGAGCACATGGTAGTTTGAATAAAAGAAAGAGTTTGCAGTAACAATATCAGAAGGAAAAATGGTCAGCACTTATGTCTAGTGGTTCTAACATTGGCACTGAAAGGAGTGAAACACACAGCTATAAAATTTTTTGACTATCTTCCCATGTGGGTTAAAATGATTTCTGCTTAGCCCCTCTTCCAACAAAGAAGAAGTCTTGAATAGAAATAAGCAGTAAATTACAAATTTGTAAACAACCAGCATCCATCCATGAGAGTTGTGAGAGCGTGCACTTATACTACACATATTACATAATGTACCTTAGTTTGAATCCATTTTGCTCCTGGAGGAGTCAACATATAATCTGTCCCCTCCCCTCCCTTGTTCTACCTCAATTTACTTATAGAGATATACATATTCTGCAAGCAAAGCTAGCATAAACAGTTATCAACAAACATGCACTTTTAGCAGCTGTTTTGCAGGCAGTTATATTTCCAGATACATTTTATACAGTCTTTCTCCCTTTCTCTGCCATAGAGCTACTCACAAAGATAACAGATGAACCACTTCATGAACTTCAGCATGTTGATGTAGCTGTATGTCATCAACTTCAGTTAATCAGTAGAATGAAAAACCAGTCCAAAGCTGCAAATTTTACTTTTTTTGACTCAACAACTAGTTTTGGGCTGAGACCCATTTTCAAATGACAGTAAAAAATAGTATTTCTGATGACGTGAAAACCAAATCAAGAATATGCAATGAAAAGTATGTATGTGCATTTATGCACATTTTTGCCATGGTTCATTGCACACTTTTGACATAGTTTTTGCATCTTCAGAAATACCATTTTTTACTATGTTACAAGTAATTGAAAATGGGTCTCACCCTAAAACTAGTCATCAGGTGAATAAAAAAAGAAAAATTTGCAACTTCAGACTGGTTTTTCATTGTACTGATAGGTGAACCAGGCAGTCCCCTATTGCAGCAAAATTTGGGAGCACCAAATTTTTTGGCAGAAATGAGAAGAAAATGGTTTTTCTCTCCATTTGCATTTTGACCAGCCTCTTGGCACGCAAATTTCATTCCAGTGGTTAAAAACAAATATTGAACATTTTAGCTGATAAAAAGTACTGGCTGTCCTAATTTTATCCCTTCACCAATGGCTGCTGCTCATCATTGTCTTCCTCATTAATGTGAGATGCATAGATTAAGTGTCCAATTCACACCTCAACTCGCTACTGACTTTGCAAACATTTAGGAAACTGAGTAGAGACCCCACTGCAAAAGTTCTTAGACTGTTACATTGTTCATAAAAACTTCCTCTACTGAAAAGAAAGTTCAGAAAAATCTGTCAGATTCAGTTGCACTACCACAAGGACTGTATGGGCTGCCAAAGGTGCACAAAGAATACGTTCCTATAATACCTAGAGTGTGTGCTATTGGTTCACCCACCTATTCAATTGCCAAGTTCTTACCGACATAATTACTGTTCTTGACAACATTATTACCACCACATGTGGGTCAAAGAGATTTGTATATCAAGAATTTGACACATGTTATTTCTGGCAGTGAAAGTTTACATTTAACAACTTTCCAATGTACTTCTGATGACAGAAATCAAAGTTTTATCAAATAGGAAAATTAAACTGATGAAATGTACAAAAATAAGGAGGAAGGGTGTCTCCCAAGAACTTACATGGAGTGAAATTCCTTGTAGTTGTTGACAGAAATATTAGAAAGTTGCAAAAACTGTACCCAGATTTTGTAACTTGCATAACAGCTTCTCGGTGAAAGAAAGGTGGATAAGTTGCAGAAGGTTGGGCTGGAGGAATAGGTTGCTCAGCCTCTAGGCTGAGAGGGACCCACCTCATATGAGGACAAGGACTGAAGGCATCAGAGGAAAGAGGGGGTCAAAGATAGGACATTGTCAGCTCTGAGTCAGCTTTAGTTCAGACATGCTGGAGACAGAGTAAGAAGTTAAGTCAATTAAAGGAGAAGAGATGTGGAAAGAGGAATGGATAGTACAACTGGGATCTTAGAGGAATACACGAATGTTAAAAAGGAAGGAGGGCAGGGGGGGGGGGGGGGGATTAGAAAGTTAATAGACAGGTATAGTTTTAATTTTACAAGCATTTTAGTTCCCTTGAGTTTATTAGTTACATGTTTCACGTATCATTTCAACAATTTTTGCACTGAAATTATGTGGAATGAGTCAGCTACGATGATGTATACATATCATTAATATTAACATTAATGACCATGTTATTTTTTACTCCTACACATGCAACTACACTTAATAACTAGGACGCTACTTCTTAAATAATAATTCATCTATGGAATAGGATGAGTTGTCTGGTAGAAATGACTTTAGGTTAGATTTAAAACTTTCTTTGCTACCCGTCAGACATTTTATGTCATTGGTCAAATGATCAAAATATTTCTTGCTGCATATTGACACCTGTAACAATGGGTAATAAATGTCATATTTTCCTCCAATTTTATAACTATGAGTGTCACTGTTGTTCTCAAGTTGTGATGAATTATTTATGACTACTTTCATTAGAAAATGTATGCATTTTGATGGTGCAGTTAAAATGCCCAGCTCCTTGAAGAGGTACCTACATGATTACCATGTGCAATCATCACATATCATTCCTACTGCTCACTTCTATGGAATCAGTACTTTATTTCTGAGTGAAAATTATTCTGTAAGACATTACTGAGTGAAAATATGCAAAATATGACAAGTTATTAATTAGTTTGTTTCAAAGATTAGCGATTATATGAAGAGCAAAAGTAACTGTACTTAATTGTTTGAGAAGATAAGCAGTATGCTTCTTCCAGCTAGTGCTTTCATCGATATGTACACCCAAAAATTCAGAGCATTCTGCCCCGTTTGCTGTTGCCCATGTGCATAGCTGGTATGACACTGTTGCGCAGAACTGAATATAGTGTGTTCTATTAAAAATTTAGGGAGAGTCCATTTACTGAGAACCACTTTATAATTTTTCAAATTTTACTCCATCTGGAAGTTCTCAGTGGTTGTATTTATTTCAGCTGGTAAGAAAGATACAGCAATCAGTTGTAACTTGTGTTTGTTGTACCAAATCTACATCTAGAGTTCTGTCACTGCAGGAGATAAAGTTAACACATTTCAGTTGTTATTTGGCATAGCCCTCATGGACTATCCATGTCAACAGTTCAGTTGAACTCTTGATGTGTATAGTCCAAGAATGCTATGCCAAATAATGACTGGAATGTGTTAACTTTGTCTCCTGCATTGAAGGTCGTCACTCTGTGACCGAAATCTAGATCTGAAACAATAAGCACAAGTTGTGACTGGTTGCTGTACCTGCTATCACCACTTAATAATTTTTTGTAAAACATCATTAAAAATTTCTCCTGTCACTTTACTCTATGCAGTGGTTTCCATCCTTTTCTGTATGTTGCCCCCTCGTTTTACAACCCCAGAATACCTTATGCTCCCCTATGTTAAATTCTTTAATTTATTTATTAATTTTTTGTGTCTTTTGAAAAACTTTATTTGACAATAATTCACAATCCACACTTTAGTAAAGGAGGGTCATCAAATGTAGAGTATTACAGAACTACAGTGTTTCAAAGAATATAGTGCCCAACATAGTAATGTCTTTATATCAAACAATGGAAAATCCAGGATGGAATGTAACAATACCAGAGAAGGAAAGTTGTTACTCACCATATAGTGGAGATGCCGAGTTGCGATAGGCACGTGTGAATCTTTTTAAATGTCTTTATATCATACTTAAATACCTAATCATATTGTTTTCACTTAACCAACACTTTTTACATCAAACCTTTTTTTTGTGATGAGTCACAAGAGAAATTCAGAAGATGAATGAAACTCTAGATTTTTTATCTTTAGACAGATCATGAAAATTTAATTTCAAACTTGTTTAAGCAAATCTAATGTCCTTCTCCACAGTCGGATGACTGTGGTGTTTTGTTTTCATGATGACTTGTGTCAAGAATCTGGCCTCACGTAGATATGTAGATAAGAACTATACAGGCAATTTTAAGGTTTCCTTTGTCACTCCTGGATAAATAGAAAGTAAACTAACCTAAAATCATTCTAACCTAGTTTGCTGAAGCTGTTCTTTAGCACTCAAATCATGTTTCAGTTCAGTTGCATCTTCATGTATTACATAAAAAAAAGTGAAGCACATCAGTATTGAAGGGTATTCTTGCAAATTTGCACTACCAGTCTTCTGAAGACAAATGAGGAGAACTAAGTTTTAACTCTTCTTGAAGGTGTTCCAAGTGTTCACCGATGACAACTCTCCACTTATTGACATTGTGCTATTGCACCTCTAGAAGTTAATTGAATGAGAAGTTAGTAAACGGAGCATCCAGGTGACACTTACATAGTTGTGTTTTTCCCAATAAGGCATACATGGTGTCATTGGCAAACATTATTGTGGTGTTTCTACCTTGTAGTTCCAAATTCAGATTATTGAGGTCCACAACATATGCTAGGGAAAATATAAAACTGTCATCAGTGAATGAACGATTAAGCCCAACTTTCCCTTGATTCAAAAGAATTAGGTCTGCCTCCATTTTCAGTTCATTAGCCGGCTAAGTATACTACCCTTCAAAAGCCACCAGACTTGTGTAAGAAAGATTAAAGATTGATGTTCAATACTGTGATCATTAAATAGGACTCAGGAAAAAGAGTCTTCACAGCACTTAATTTTATTAACCACACTGATAGCCAATTTCAGTGCAGTGTTCAGTTTCAAGCAAAGCTTTTGATGCTTGTTTGTGGATCATACAGTGGGAAACAGTAAGATATTGATTCTTTTTCTTTGGCAGTGCTTAGGAAGCCAGAATGGGAACCTAACAAGGCTGGTGCACCATTAGTGCCGATTCCCATAAGTCTGTCTCAAGTTAAACCATTTTCGATTAAAATGCATTAATGGCAGAAAATACATCAGAACCTTTTGATATTGTTTCCAGGTTTTTTGAAAACAATAATTCTTTCATTATTTTCTCCTGGTCCACAAATCAGCAATATCTTATTGAGTGAATCTGGTATTGTTGATTTATATCAGTACACTTGTCACACTGCAAAGCCAAAAATTGAGACTTTTCAGTCTTTTAACTATCTGTACTTTCACATTCAGGACCATTTCTTCAACCCTACAATGCACACTGTTGTTTGAAAGAGGTATCATGTCCATTTTTCACTTAATATCTTCTCCAGAAACAATTCTGGTTACAGTGAGAATGCAAGGTTTGATTAATGTCTGAATGATATTATGAGGTTCTCATATGATGCTTCAATAACTTCTTGATATTCGTGCTGAAAGAGCCCACCAGAATCATTACATGTGATTTAAAGAATTTCTTTTTCCAACAGAAAACTCTGTTTTGATTTTTCAACACTGGCTCACTTGTTGTTAGATGATATTCAGATGTACGGGCTACTATAAGTCATTACTGAAAACATATGACGCACAACACACTGTGACAGTTGGACATTTTCATTTTCAATATATGTGAATCCACACTTAATACATTCTTCATTATACAATCTTCTTTTAGCAAACATGCAAAACTCATAAAATACTATTTACTTCTATAGAGCACAACAGTTGTAATACTGAGTTATGAATGCAGAACATAGACTGAAGAATTTGTTGTGTCAGGAATGGTTTGGTGATGTGTGAGGCAAAACGGATGCTGGTAACTCTACAAAATATGTACTCAATAATTGGAGCAGGAATACAAATTTTTTTACCCGTTTAATCACATGTTTCTGCTTTCTTATGAGCAGTCTGCCTATAAATCTCTCTCACCATGTTGGGAACCACTGCTCTAGGGAGATTTACTGTAATACTAGTATTGTCTGTGAAGAGTACCCGTTCTGCTTTTTGAATGTTAAGTGGAAGATCATTCACATACATGGAGTTTGATCAAGAAGTAATGTGAATTTTTGTTTTTCTTTAAGAATCTTTATTTATCATCTTTGTACCCTTCAGAATAATCCTTCTCAGATGTAATATACTTATGTCAGTGCTTTTACCAGTCTTGGAAGCACTTCTGGAACTCACTTTTCTTTATAGTGTTCAGCTCCTTCAGTGATTCTGTTTTTATCTCATCAATGGTGGAAAAATTACATCCTTTCATGAAATGGTATAATACTGTAGCAACAGCCATTATTTTGATATGTTCCAGTAAAGTCCCCTTCAGCCAGTCGCATAAATGATACCAAGTACCACTCACATTAGGCAAGGCACCAATATTCAGCGGACACAAATATTAGTGCCTTATCTTATGAATGCACAAGTGGTACCTAGTGTCATTCATCTGAAAGACCTGAAGATGATGTGATTGGAACATCAAAACGTGTTGCCTGACAAAACAATATCAAAACAACGGCTGTTGGTATAGTATTATTAAATTTCATTGACCAGTAATTGTCACATGCTCCTGAGCCCAAGATGGTGTTACATTTATGTCCTTTCATGGTTCTTTACAGGTATAGAAAGGACCTGCAGGGGGCCATGCATGGCACATACAGTGGAATGAACATTGAGGTGTGAGTGGGAGCATTATCATAATGTGATTCCCATGAGTGATTTTGTCACAGTTCTGGTCCTTTTCTTGGGATTTCTTCATGTAAACAGTGCATTACTTGCACATAGTATTCTATGTTGACCATACAACCATAAAGCAAAAACTCATGGTCCACTATCCCATAGTAATCAAAGAAAACAGTGAGAAGAAACTTCATTTGTGATCACGCTTATCTAATTTTTTTTCGGTCTCGCTGTTCAGGCAGTTTCCTTTGGAATGACTGGGCCATGGCTTCAACACTATACCTTTAATCCTTCTCATAATATTGTTACATTTCATCCTGGATTTCCCATTGTTTGGTACCTTTATTCCATGCTTCATCACTTGTAACCTGTTTTAGAAGTTCTAGGTCATCATTGTCTTCATTCAGGAATTTCTGACCTGTGTCCACATGTTGTTTTTGGTCAAAATCCAATAATCTCATAACAAACTTTGTTGCTACATGTTTCAAGCTAAAAAATAAATAAATAAATAAATTTAGAAAAATATATAAATAAAATTGCTTGGCATGCACCAAAGTATATGCTGACATCATCAGCAACCTCTCTGATGGTGATTTGTTAATTTTCCAGAACCATTTTTTTTTATTTCTTCCACATTGTCATCAGTAATTGATATGCCAGGGGATTCAGGGCAATCATTGTCTTCAACATCATCTTGACCCTCATTGAAACATATATAACATTCATAATCTTTTGTCCTACTCATAATAGATTCACCAAAAGTCAAAGTCAGCATTTAATATGTGGTGCTGCACTTTCTTCCATTTTTCAAGCAATGTTTAATGCAAATTCTTTCATCCAGCTTTTTTAAAAGTAAAAATTTGCAAAGCACCCTAAAACACATGTAACCTTTTTGACCAGAAACAACAAACTAAATATTCAAATCAGCTGATAATGGAAACCTGTACCAAGACAATGCGTAAAAAAAAAAAAAAAAAAAAAAAAAAAAAAAAAAAAAAAAATTTTGAATATTGGAAGTATTTGATGTTAAGTACAATTCAAACCAGATGTGTGTAAAACCATTAACTCTGCATAACCTGAAATTTTCTAAGAGAGCATGACCTACCCAATAAGACACCTTGGAAAAATTACAAAATTACAAACTGGCTGTATTTTATTATTTAAGGCTTGTAATATTTGGTGAGTGAATGTATAAGTAACATTCTCAGCTGAGCACTCTTCTGGATTCCAAACTGTGATGTACTACCTGAACTGTTTCTACTTAAATGAGAGACTTCTCTTCAGTGCATTAATTTTTTGAATATTTTGGCAAAATCTGGCAGTAAGGAAACTGGATGATGATTATTTAACTTTTTCTTGTCACATTTCTTATTAAGAGGTTTAACATATTTTGATCTGTCTGGAAAAATTCCCTGTGTCAATAGTGGATTACGTATATCACTAAGAACATTAGTTATTAAGTAGAACAATTGAGTTAGAACAAATTTTTAGAATTCTGTTCTAAATGCCTTTAACACCATATGAAATAGAATTTTATAAATATATTAATTTCATAAAAGGATTTTGATGTCGCTTCTAGATGCTTGAAGTTTTGTGGAATATTTCTAATATATTCCCCTGCTTTTTCACTTGAACAACTTAATCCTACTTTTGCTGCTGCATTTAGAAAGTGATTGTTAGAAGTATTTGCAACATGTATGATGGTCATTCAATAATCAAAGTGACAATTTGGTCTGGGGAAAAACTGTTCATAGTGCAAGTTTGGTACTTTTATGGCTTTAAATTGGCATCACTGGGATGAGCTCTGATCAGCTGTTTTAATTATAATCTCAAAAATACATTTCAAGATGGTGAGTCTGCTTAAAACATCCACATTAGTTGAACAACATTCTTTTATTCATTTTTTACTTGCTGAAACGAGAAACCAATGAATATATACTGTATAATGCCTAAAGTTTATGGTGAAAGTTGTATGGATTGTGCAAATTTTTACAAGTGGATAGAGCAGTTCACAAATTGTTGCAACTCAGTGACTGACAAACACCGTTCTGGCCAACCAGTTGCAGTTTCAACTCCCTCACTTGAAAGTCGAATTGATGACATTATTCATTCCAGCTGCTGTGTGACTGTGGAAATGATAGTAGATAAGGTTCAAATTAGTATTGATACAGTTCACAAGATTATTTGTAACAAGCTGAAGTACCGCAAAATGTGCAAGATGGATCCCAAAGGAGTTGACGTGCCTACACATGGAAACAAGGTTGAGAGTGTGCACAGAGCAAAAGGAACATTACGAAAGAGAAGGTGAGCACTTCCTCAACAAAATTTTAACTTGTGATGAAACTTGTATTCACTTCTATGAGCAAGAATCAAAAAGACAAAGCATGGAGTGGAAGCACCCCAACTCACCTGTCAAGAAAAAATTCAAAACCCAAGCATCAGCAGGAAAAGTCATGTTGACGGTGCTTTGGGATTGTGAAGGTCCAGTTTTCTGTGATTATCTTGAAGAGCAGTGTACAATGAACAGCCAATACTATTCGGATTTGCTTTTAAACAAGGTGAAGCCAACTGTGAGAGAGAGACGTCGTCAATCTCAAAGGAGAGGTGTGATTCTCCAGTAGGACAACACATGTCCTCACATTGCTCAACTAACCTGTGAAATCATAATCAAAATGGACTGGGGAGTACTACCTCATCCCCATTTCAGTCCTTATTTAGCACCTAGTGATTTCCATTTGTTTGGCACTCTGAGGGAGGCATTACATGGGAATAGGTTCCAGGATGTCGAGGACGTGAAGAAGTTTGTGGTAAATTGGTTCAAACATCAAGATAAAGAGTTCTTTGCAGCTGGAATAAAAGGGCTTATAGCCTGTTGGAACAAGCGCATAAATGTTCAATGGAATTATGTTGAAAAGTAGAAGTATCTTTTCTAAAAATAAATGCTTTTTTTCTCCAGACCAATTTGTCTCTTTGATTATTGAATGACCCTCATAAAGTATCAATCACAACATTTTCATTTAATTTGTTATGGTATATTGTAGACTAGCTGTCTGTCCTGACTCCTGTTTGATAACATCTCATGGAGTTTTATTATCTGCATTATTAATTTCTGTCAAGACATGCATACTTTAGGACATTTTAATGACTTTCTGTAAAGTAACAGGTCTAAAAGAAAGTGTAGGGCTATAGATACAGAGATGCTGAATGAAAAGTGTTTGGCTGCCAAGAGAGCAAGCAATGTGTGATGCTTCAATGACTACCATAGCAGAATACTGTCAAATGACATTTCACAAAATCCAAGAAATTCTGGTTGTTGTAAAGGCTGCTAGTGGCACCAAAGTTAGTGTTCAGTTCCTATCAAATGAGACAGGAAATTAAATTGAGGGTAGCAAACTAAAAGCTCAAATGCTTAACTCCATTTTCAAGTGTTTCTTTACAACAGGAAACACAGGAGAATTGCCCCAATTTAATCCTCGTACCACTGAATGGATGAATGAAATAAGTATTAGTGTCAGTGGTATTGAGAAACAACTTTGGGCCTCGATGGAGTCCCTGTCATATTCTATATTGAATTTGCAGCTGAGTTAGCCCTTCTTCTCACTATAATCTACCATAGATCCTTCAAATAAAGAAAATTGTGCCCAGTTCTTGGAAAAAGGCACAGGGCACACTCATCTTTAGGAAGGGCAGTAGAAGTGATCCACAATACTATTGTCCAATACTGTTGACATCAATTTGTTGTAGAATCTTTGAACATATTCTGAGATTAAACATAATGAGGTATCTTGAACAGAATGATTTCCTCAATGCCAATCAGCATGGTTTTAGAAAACATCAATTATGTAAAACCCAATTTGCACTTTTTTCACATCACATATTGAAAGCTCTGCATCAAGAAAACCATGTAAATGCAGTATTTCTTGACTCAGTACACCACCTATGCTTATTTTCAAAACTACGATCATATAGGATATAAAGCAAAGACACAGCATGTTATCTTCAATGGAGAATCATTGTCAGATGTAGAAGTAACTTTGGGTGTGCACCAGCTGTTCATGTTGTATATTAATGATCTCGCAGACATTAATAATAAACTCGGGCTTTCTGCAGTTCAGTTACCTATAATGAAGTACTGTCTGAGAAAAGCTGCATAAATATTCAGTCTGATCTTGATTATGTTTCAACTTTCCCCCAAGTTTTCAGAAATGTAAAATTTTGCACTTCACAAAATGAAAAAATGTAGTATCCTATGACTATAATACCAATGAGTCACTGTAGGAATCGGCTAACTCTTACAAATACCTGGGTGTAACACTTTGTAGAGATATGTAATGGAATGACCACATAGGGTCAGTCGGGGTAAAGCAGGTGCTAGACTTCCGTTTATTGGTAGAATACTGAGGGAGTGCAGTCAGTCTAGAGAAATCGCTTATGAATCAGTCGTGTGACCCATCCTAGAATATTGCTCTAATGTGTGGGACCCAGATAGGACTAACAGGGGATATTGAACTTATATGCAGGAGGGCAGCACGAATGGGTACAGGTTTGTTTAATCTACGGGAGAGTGTCACAGAGAAACTGAAGGAACTGAAGTGGCAGACTCTTGTAGCCAGACATAAACTATCCTGAGAATGTCTATTAACAAAGTTTCAAGAACCAGCTTGTAAGGATTATTCTATGAATATACTACAGCCGCCTAGATATCTCTCTAACAGGGATCGTGAGGATGAGAGTAGAGTAACAGAGGCATTCAAACAATCATTCTTCCCACACTCTTCATGTGAATGGCACACTAAGAAAACCTAATAACTTGTACAATGGGATGTACCTTCTGCCATGAACGTCATGGTGGTTTGCAAAGTATAGATGTAGTACAGTATTTTCTGTAGTTTGCAAGAAAGATTGGTTCTTCAGCTATTCTGGCAAATATATAAATTTTTCTCTTCCTCTTAAAGGAGATTTTAATTCCCTTAATTCACCACAGGTAACTTATTTTTTAATGGAACTTCTGGCTAATTTAATAGGAAAGTAACTTTCAAATATTGACACAAATATGGAAGTAACTGAACTGACGTTAACATCTCTTTCTGTATATACCTTACCCCATGCAACCTGTTTCAACTTTTTCTTAGAACACAGTATCCTGTTCTCATTAATAAGCCTGACTGCTCTGTATGAAGCTGCCTCAGGAGTGTAAGATCTATTGTTTATTTCCATTAATTGCGCATCATGATCTGACAGTCCATTAACAACAGGGTACACACTAACTGTTTCAACATGAGCAATGTGCATAAAAATGTTATTGGTTGGGACAATACTATATTACTTCACATGAGTTGCAAATATAACCACTGAAATGAGATTGAAAGAGGCAAATAATGATTCCAGTTCATTTTTCTTACTGTATCTTAAGAAATTTATATTGAAATCTGCACCAACTATTAACTGTTTCTTCTTGTCTGACAGGTAGCTCAATGATGCATCTAGTTTTCTCATAAACAGCTGAAAGTTTTGTAGAGAGCATCTGTAGACTGTTACAATTACCAGAGAAGTATTCTGCACAACTCACAAGCACATTCTTTTAGGTTTTGTTCTACACAAAAACTGTTTGTTTCAATGTCTTTAACTTGGTGTCCAACTTTTTTGTATGTTGCAACTCCTCCTTTTTCCATGTTAATTCTACACGAAAATTATACTAGTCTGTAATTGCTGATATTTAACGTCCCCATCTGTGTGGTTACATGTTGTTAATAGATTGTTAATATCGTGTTAATTGCAACAAGCTTAGCTTCTAATGTTAGAGTCAATAATATAGAACACTGAGCATACAAGTTTGAACAGTTTAGTTATTTTGTAATTTGGTTTGTTAGTAACACTGCAGACTATTAAAAACTCAACATAAAATAGTTAATCTTTAAATGACCTTTAATAGCAGTAGTAGTAGTAGTAGTAGTAGTAGTAGTAGTTGTTGATGGGGGTGGCGGCAGTGGTGGCGGTGGTGGTGGTGGTGGTGGTGCTGCTGCTGCTCCTTCTTCTTCTGCTTCTTCTTCTTCTGCTTCTTCTTCTTCTTCTTTTGTTGCTGTAATTGTTGGTTGTGTTGTTGTTGTAATTGTTGGTAGTGTTGTTGCTGTTGCTGTCGTCGTCGTCGTCGTCGTCATCATCATCATCGTCGTCTCTGCTGCTCTGGCTGCTGCTGCTGATGATGCTGATGCTGACGATGACGATGATGACGACGATGACACTGCCAACGTTGGCTCTGCATCCACATTAGATAACACAGCTGTAGTCACTACTGTTGTAAGTGTCCCCAGTTCTGTCTCTGTAGTACTTGTTACACTGAAAACTGCTTGTGTTTCTCGAGACAAACTTCCATGTATCATTACAACACTTGTATTTCCACTTTTCTGGAGAGGAACATGTGGAGGCTTCTCCACAATTTCAGGACTCTGTCCATCAGTTGTAGATGTGGGGCTACCCGAATTATTACTCAGGTAAACTGTTGTCTTCCCTGAAGTAATAGAACATTTTATTAAAATATGTCATTCTTTTTTTTTAATTTACTTACCAGTGTTTACAATGTTAAAAGTGGGATTAGTAACTGAACTTTTATTATAAACCTACAAGAAGGTTGATAGGCATGCAACTAGCAATATGGGCCTAGGCATGAGAGCTCGATACTGTAGTGTGGGCTACTGCCAACAATACATTTGGCATCGCCACCCACGTGCCATCTAGTACCCAGCCAGTTACTGGAACAAGGGACACTTCAGCATGTGGTGTATGTGACATTTGCAACAGCAGCAGCAGCAGCAGCAGCTGCAGAGCAGCAATGCCACAACAAACCCTCTTTGCTGCACATAAATACTGGCCATCCAGCTGGGTCGATCATTCATCAAAGTGGAGAGTCGTTGAGTTGTCTACCGCATAGTGCCAGTTTCTGCTGTGAGGTCACTGCCACAGTATTGCCATCCCAACTTGACCTCCTGCCAGAGGGTTTGGCCACTGCCAGACGGGGCAAGGATAAAACTGAGGCTGAACTGGCCACCGAGCCACAGGGGCACTCGCCACGGCCAGTCACTTTCAGCTAGCTGCTGGTCCGGGGTTCACTCCCTGGACATCTAAGCCTGTCTCTCACCATGGCTGGGTGGGCCTCTCCTGCCTAGCAATCTGTGTGCCATTTTCAGCTCCCACATCAGCTCAGCTTATCTCAGCCACTGGGCAGGGGACATAGACTGCCTGGGGTCACACCATGCCCTGAGCACAGCATGGCCATCAGGGTTTTGTGAGTGTACATTCACATTCCAGTGCCAGAAGATGTAGGTTTGAGCTTTTCATATTAACTGTTTGAGTAATAAAGGGATTGTACAACATTTAAACAGCTTCAGGCTCAGCCCAAACCGCCATCTTCCAGTAGAACATATCCACACCCTCTAGAAGTAGTGTCAGAAATAATGGTGGAGACCACAGTAGGGGTTCGACATTCCAATCATGAAAGAGCAATGATGGCAGAAGCAGTGGGGAAAAACAAGTTCTGACTTCAAGTTTTGGTTTGGGCCTGTGTTGTTATTTCTTTCTACTTCCTTTGAACTTTGAGAACATTTTTATTTTGTGCTTTGGTAATAACAGATAGTAATCAAACTGGCATGATGTAGAATGCAGGAAGCAATTCAACATCAGTGTGATCATGATGCTCTAATCTGACCTGATAATTTAGAATCATAGTGGAGTTCGAGAGTCTACAGAGGAAGAGAAGGGAACAGTCCTAACTTGTACCTGCCTGACCTAGATACCAGTACAGCCTCATTGGTGACTCCTTCTCCAGGTAGATCAGGGGAAGATATTTTTATTTTTGTAGATTATGTACTGACAGTAGCAAAAGTGGGAGAATGGAATGCAGGGTCAGTTCGAGAACATTTTTCCACATAAACGACTATTGATTTGCCACCTTCCCTCAACCCTCTTCCCTCATACACTTTCACCCACTTGAGTAGTCACCATTATTTGTGAAACATGCTGCATACAAATATTGCACTTGGGTGCCTCTGGCATCCCTGTCAGCTTGGCACCCCAACTGGCTCTGATGGAATGACAAGCAGTAACTAACAAGGGAAACTCCTCATTGTACTCTCCTCAGATTCAGTGGTAAGAGGGCCCAGTTGACAGCTCATGATGAATTGATCACAAATCAAGCATGAAAAAGGACTGGACTGTGGAGGGGGGGGGGGGGGGGGGGGGGAAGCAAAATGGATACAGTGAATGGTGCAAGCAGAAGAAGTTCAATATAAAGCAGCATGTAAAAGCAATGGCATTGTGGTTAATTGGTTACAGTGTTTGACTACCAAGATGGCTAGCTGTGTTCAAACTGCTCTCTTGTGCCAATTTTTATTTTTTGCTGTTCTCATTATCTAATTTGTGTCTGTGTCGATGTGTAATGTCTGTTTGTGACAGCAAAGTGTAAGCACAGGGAACTATAATGACAGTATTCTGCACACCTACTTTATTACCAGCTGAAACAAAGTGGCTCTTGAATGGGTACTGCAAACGTTTCATGACAAGGCAATAAGTCAATAGAATCCTCCACCAGAAAACACATAGGGTGTATTATAAATGGCATTAGTGACAGTACATGTGTCATACAACAGGAATCTCTTATCGACACAGCTAATTTGTATGACTAGTAAGTGAGCGAGATATGCCTCCTTGCCTGGTATAGGTGTTCATATGAATGTGAACGGGATTACTTCCAAGGAAATGATGGGAACCTAATAGTTTGACACATAAGCTGCAACAAATGATTGCAAGAGTTTCACAACCACACAGTTCTCTGTGCTCTGTCAAAACACTTGTTTTTAACATTTTTGTAGTTGCGTTCCAGTTTAGAGGTCTTGACTCTTGAATTCTTTTGTTGTAACATAGTTCGCACCCATTTATTTGTTATTTTCATTTCTGTGAGTCGTCTATGTGGTACCTCACCTACTCTCACTATCCATCCCATTTACTTGTGATGGTAATGTATTGTTACCACATGGCTCACATTCTATAAACAATGTATAGTATGACAACTGCCAAAACTACAGAAAGAGAACGAACTTCTCAATTACCAGACAGACAGATCATAATGTTGTGAGAAAAATAAATGGCATGAGGGAGTTTCGAACACAGCTCGCCCGCTTGGCAGTCCAACATCGTGACCACATACTATGGAGCCATTGCTGCTTAAGGCTGCTCTTTATTGCACTTCTTATTCTTGGACAGTTCACTGTTCCTATTTTGCTGTTTTTTTCACAGTTCAGTAAACCTCCTTCCTGTTTTCATCCTTGATCTGTGTTCAGTTTTTGACACATGTAACCACTGGCCCATCTTACCACTAAATCTGGGGCAGGGGGGGGGGGGGGAGGTTGATGGGGAGTTTCCCTTTTAAGTAGCAGTTTAATGGTACAGCAAAAGACAGGGAGAGAGTGTAGAAAGTATTGTCGATTAACTTAGGAAATTGAACATTAGTACATATTATTCAGTTAATGGATGATTCAAATGCCAACATGGCCAATCTTGAAGAAACAAAATAGAGGGCACTAGATGCATGTTTATTGGTTTGTGAGCTGAAATTTCTTGCAAAGTATAAGTAGAATTCTCAAAAACCTTAACTTAAACTGTAACAGATAGCATCACTGGTGTCCTACCACAGTACGCACAGCAGCTGTCAACAGATACTGACACACAGGTGCAGGCATCAGATCCGGTTGCTGCTTGCAATAACCATCTATGACTTCTCTGTGACTGCCATGCAATGGAATCAGAGTTATGGCAGATCACACAGTGTTATGAAAAATTCAGAAGACAGATTATCAGCCTACATGCAGAGAATCACAGACAGCATGCTAAAATTCTTTCAACCCCAGATGACCTCGGTCTACACACTTCACCACTCGCACGTCAGTAGGCTACAGTAAATTTCTCTCACAGTGTCCAAGCACTTTCCATGTGTGACTCCTCCTCCTCCCCCCCCCCCCCCCCCCCAACTGCTCCTCAGGACATGGTGTAACTTTGCAGTAGGATGCTACTGACACAGAACTGAACATACGATTAATACACTTGATCCAGCACAAAGTATGATGGCTGGCCCCAAGCAAACTTTATCCAGTCAAATCTGCTATAGACAAATTACTGCAAGCTGGAATGATCAGACAGTCTGACAGCCCTTGGGCCTTGCCCATCCATTTTGCCCCCAAAAAGAATGGCATGTACCGATTATGCGGGAATTATTGGGCACTGAGCACTCTTACAGTTGCTAATAGCTACCCAATCCTGAACATCCCAGGCTTGACTCATAGCAGGTTCTACTCTGCTCAGTGTTCTAGACTGTAGAAATGCTTACTTGCTAAACCCTATGGGCAAAGAGCACATACCCAAGGTATGGGTTGTCAACTCATTTGAACTTTATGAATTTCTGTTGGAATTTCTGTTGATGCCCTATAGCCTGAAAAATGCAATGGAAATTTGGTAGCATTTCATATAAAATATTCTCTTTCTTCTATGCATATCTGGATGATATTGTCTTTTCCCTTTCCTTGCATGAACATGAGGAACATGAACATTTCTGGAGCAATGAAATGTTTTGGCAGCATTCATCAATGAAGACAAATGCCATCTGTGAAAATCTGGTATGACCTTTGTTCCCCATTCCATCAGCAATGACAGCATCTGACCAGCTATGCCATACACAGAACTCACCTGCCAGCTGCCTATGACCCCACAACCACTACACATTATGTCAATTTCTTGGTATAGTGAACTTTCATTAATCATACTTACCCCATTTGGCATTCAAGCTCCACTTATGAGTGCACTGTAGGAAGATGTGTGTGGCAAAATAAATCTTATATTGATGCCAAAAAATTCAACAAATGTTTGATTAGTTTAAAGTCAGCCCATCTGACTCAAAATAAATAAATAAATAAATAAATAAATAAATAAATAATAAATTTGATAAAAGAACTTTTCAAATGATCTCTGGAACATGTAACTAACAATGTTGGCACACCTGCTGCTGAATGCTCCCCTGTCAGTAACAACTGACGCAATCAATATGGCGACTGGAGCAGTGCTTCATCAGACTATAGCAGGAGTACAGCAACCATTGTGTTTCTTCTTCTTCTTCTCCTCCTCTTCCTCCTCCTCCTCCTCCTCCTCAGAAACTCACTCTGCCACAGGTCAAGTGATCAGCATATGATTGGGAGTTGTTGGCAGTATATGCAGCAGTGTGTCATTTCAGAGACAGCATAGATGCAGACAACTTACATTTTATAGTGATCAGCACCTCCACTCATGGATTGCATTCATAACACATTGAAAGACTTCTGCCAACAACATTTGTAACACCTGGACTATATCACACAGTTTATGACGTCCAGCACCTTCACCTTCACCTTCATGAGCCAGACAACATGGTCACAGACTAAATCACCCGGATAAACATACTTTCAGTGGATATCAACTGCAATGAAGTAGACAAAGCACAACAGGATGAACAAACATGCAACCTCCTAGATAACATACTGAATGGGTCAGAAATAGTATCCCACACTTTGCCTGATTCCTCTGCACAAGTTTGTTGTCATGAGTCACAAAACCACACCAGAACCCTCATTCCTGTCAAAATGCGGAATGCCTTTTTGGACCGATTACTCAGACTGTCACACCCAGGAGTATGACCCCACAACCAAACAAATCAAGGACAGTTTCATATGCCCAAAACATCAAACAAGATTGCAAAAATTGGACACGAGCTTTTACAGCTTGTCAGCACTGTAAGATGGGATGGCTTACACACCAAAAATATGGTCAATTTGTAATACTTGTGGCTGCTTTCAACAAGTCTGACCCCTCCCATAGTCAGCAGGTTTCTGGTAGATTCTCTCTCCAGTTGACTGGGCCATCCTCTGGGTCGAAGCCGTACCTCTCTCTGATATTACAGCATAAACTACGACAAGGGAATTTGTACAGTAATGGATCTCATGTTTCAGCTGCCCTGCCATCACCATAACTGACCACAGTCATCAGTTCAAGTCATCACTATTTATCAGACTCTGCAATTTTTGCAGTGTCCAGCACTTCAGCACACGTATCATCCTCAAAGCAGTAGGCTGGTGGAGTGCCGCTTACTAAAAACAACATTCACATGTCATGGTGGTATTGGACAAAGTTGTTGCTGTGAGTGTTTTTAGGTGTGTGTTTCATTTGTAAGGAAGACCTCCGTGCTTCATTAGTGGAAATACTGTATGGTGAGCCACTCACAATGCCAGCCAACTTCATCTTGGCAACACCACTGCTGGCAGTTAACCATCTATCTACTCTCATCCACAGAGTGAAACAGAACACCACACACCTCAGAAAACCACATCCGCAGGCACACAATTCACCCAAAATGTTTGTTCATCATGCTCTAAAAGAATATGACTGCATCATGTTATGAGATGATATGATCTGTCCTGCATTGTACCCACCATATTCAAGCCCCCAAAGAGTGATAAAACGTGGAGCTAACACCATTGACAACATTCTTCATGGGAAAGCAACCAATGTTACAGTGAACTGTCTCAAACCCACATGTATTCTGCAGGGTACAAGCAGCACATCTAATGAAGGTATGACACAATCAAACGGCAATTCTCACATCCCTCGAGAGTTAAGTTGCACATCTGACACGCTGAATAAAAACAACACTTTCTTAATGAAATTCAATGTGCAGCAATTTCAACAGAAGATGTGGCAATGAAACTGGTCGATGACTTCTTCATCGTTCATAGGATGGCACAGGGAACAGCAGGTCAATGATGCATTCCTCTCCAGGCAATTCACTTGCAACTACAAACTGTCCCACAATGTCAAACTAATGACAATTATATCACAACAATCAGCTGATGGAATCTTTATCACCACAGCTACCAAGAAGCAGCTTCTATTCACATTTGCACAAATGGAGTTCATAGTTTAAGGCAGTTGCAACTAGGAGTTCCCTAATTGTTCCTTAATTTATTCAGTCTCAAATACAGTGAAACATATAACAATAAAATTAGTAATACTATAAATACCAGCAGAAATTCACAAATGCTACTTACTTGTCATGCATTCAAGATAGAGTACAACAGTTGTTAGTGTGATATGGGAAACAGAACTTAAAACGATGTTGAAAGGGTTATTCTATAGGTAATGTAATGAGGATTACACTAGAGGCAGCAATTATCAGTAATCTTTTGAGGTGATGACTAATTATGTGTAAAGGAATGTTGAACTTTTAGGAGTATTGGCTCTA
Organism: Schistocerca gregaria; assembly: GCF_023897955.1. NCBI lineage: Eukaryota > Metazoa > Arthropoda > Insecta > Orthoptera > Acrididae > Schistocerca > Schistocerca gregaria. The sequence continues at coordinate 861,738,488 of NC_064922.1, forward strand.
CTCCATGGTAATAATGAACTCTGATGAAAGTCTACTGCTTACCATTTGAGATGCTTTGGCTTTGGTCAGAGGTTTCCCTGGCTTTGCTCTTTCCTTCTGATTGGGTCAGGAGGGAGAACATCTCCTTCCGCCCCAAGTATCCACCATTTGGGACGGTCTCACAGCCATGAGGGACTTCAGGTACATCCTGTGCAGCCACTTTCTCATCTCCCACAGGCTTCTTTGGGACTGTGGGTTTCTGTAACATTCATTACTGCCATTGTAAGCTACTCCTAATATATATTCAGTGTCTGTATACAGGTTCTTGACATCCATTTTATTTCATGTACGATTAAAGGTATCAAAATGAAGTTCCAGAAAAAGTACACAGAGATGTGTGAGAAAATGATTTTTTATGTACCAGAGTTTATTTATTTATTTATTTTCAAACAGCAATATGGTCTCCTTTAAAGTGGTTCCATTAGGCAGCTACACACCAGTGAAATCATTGTTCCCAGTCTTGGTAGCAGTGCTGAAAGGCTTCAAGTGGTAGGGCCATTAACAAGGCAGTCACATTCTTTTTATTGTTCTCCAGAGTCCAAAAATGATGTGCTTTTAAGACTTTTTCAATTCTGGGGAAAAAAATAAGTTATAAGGACTCAGATCAGGTGAAAATCAGGGGGGGGGGGGGAGGAGGGGGGGGGGCGCGTACCAACAGGAACAATTTTTGAGGGTTGTAATGTCTGGTCTCACTCCACTCACCCTTTTCATGAGGCTTTGAGAGACATCTTTAATAAAACACTTGGTTGACAGGTTGTCCTGGAGGAACAAATTCCTTGTGAACAATACCCTTACTGTCAGAAAAAAATCAACACCGTTTTATCTTTGAGCGGTCATTTGAGCTTTTTTCAGTTGAGGAGATTCAAGTTGAGCTAGACAAGGCCAGGAGAGATCTTGACAGGTTAAGGATAGAGAAGGGTAAACGAGAGGTGGGAAGTGGGAAGTGGCAAGTGGCAAAAGGCAACAGGCAACAGGCAACAGGAGGAAGAGGCCTAGAACTTCATCTGACAGCTTCGTGGTGAAGGTGGAAAATACATATGACCTGTTGCTTCAGTCAGAAGCTGGTGAGTCTCAAGCAGTTTCAGGTGTAGACAGGGCACAACAAACTTTCAGCAACAAATCGAAAAGTAAGAATGTAGGGAAATCAGTAAAGAGAAAGGAAGTGGTGTTGTTAGGTAGTTCCCATGGAATAGGTTTTCCAACTTTTGCAGGATGAACTAGGATCAGAATACCATGTCACCAATTTTTTTTTTTTAAATCTAGTGCTGGTCTGGAGCTGGTGACAAAGGATTTAGGATCACTTAGCAAAGATTTCACTAAGAAAGACACCACAGGCCAGGTAATAGTATTGACAGAGATCCTGGCTACCCGAAACATACTAGTGTTAAGTTTGTATCTGTTCTTGTGCACCATGACTGACCTCATTTGAACTCTCCTGTCAGGAGAGTTAATTTGGAGTTGGAACGGCTGCTTATGTCGGGTGCAGGGTCACACATTGGTGAAGTTTCTGTTGATTCTCTCAATAGGTGGGATTATACTAGGCATGGCCTTCACCTCAACAGGAAGGGAAAGATAAACTGGCTTGGAAAATAGCAGGAAAGTTAAAGGGGGAGACACTGTCATGAGCGATAAAATACCAGTAGTTAGGGGGTTCAGAAAAGACCCTATTTAGGGTAGGGAGGACAGAAAGAAACCAAGTTTTAAGAGAGGTTAAGATTGAGACAAACCTTCAGTTTGAGAAAGAAACCAAAAAAACATAATTCTAGCTAATTACATCAGCATAAACAGCTGTTGGTTAAGAATTTTCAACAATCAGCAGAAATTTCAACTCAACCCAATTTTAACTCAGTCAATTTGAAATGTCAGCTATCTTTATTGTATCAAAATATTCAAGGACTGAGAAATAAAATTAATGAATTAATTATCTCTATAGATGAATTAGAGTCCTCAAACCCAGCTGAAAATCTGCTTCTCTGAACATCATATGACCACTGGTATATATCTTTAAAGTGTTACAGGATTTAGGTTAGCATCTCACATTTACAGTGCAGAAATGGAGAAAGGAGGAGATGCCACATTCATCAGGAACTGTCATAAATTTAAGAACATAGACATTCATAAATTTTGTCTAGAACAGCATATGGAAGCATGTGCAACAGAAGTAGAATTTCATTTAAAAAATCCTTCATAATATTAAGTGTATATTGATGATGTGTATATTGAGCACCTTTAATGTGGTCATAAACCACTTTGAACCTGTACTGGCCCATTTAACAACCAAAAACAAAGAAATAATGGTTGCTGGTGACTTCAATAAAGATTTCCTTAAATATTGTCCCAATAAAAACTTATTTGAGTTAGTAACACTATCATTCAATTTAATTCCTACTGTAAATTTCCCAAGTGCTCACAAACAGCCTTTGATAATATTGTTATAATAAAGACCAATTAATGAAATTATGTTTCAAAACCTATAGTCAATGGTCTCTCTCAGACCATGACACAGCAGATCCTTCTGTTAAATGTTAATACTGAACAGGATATAAAATCTGTTACAGCTGAACTCAAGAGGGTAATCAATAAGCCAAAAATTGATTATTTTAGGACACTAAACATCACTCCAGTGAATGTATGTGAGTAAAGTGCTCATGGCACGAATGAAAAATATAACACTTTTGCTAATAAAGTGCTTACCTTAGTTGAACACTGTTTTCCTCCAAAACTAACCAAGGTTAGAACAAAGTGTACAAAGAAGCCATGGATTAATCAAGGAACAGAGGTATCTTTTAAAACAAAAAGAAAACCATATCTGTCAATCTGAAACAATTCTGGTATTGAAGCTATAGCATATTACAAGAAATACTGCAAAATATTAAAGACTGTAATACAAACACCAAAGCAAATATATTACGAGGAAAATATAGTCATATCAGATAACAAAATAAAGCCAATATGGGATATAGTGAATGAGGAGATGGGCTGAACCAGACATGAAGAGAGGCAAATAGCATTAAGAGTGAATGATACATTGGTGAAAGATGTGTATAGTGTTGCAGAACTTTTTAAGAAACATTTTATAACTGTTACTGAAAAGATGGGGTTGTCAGGTTCTGCAGATGTTGCCATGGGATGCCTCAGACCAGACATTTCAAATGATTTCCCTAATATGAATTTGACCCTTCACTACCCCAGCAGAAGTAATGCCCATCATAAAATCTTTAAAATCAAAAACATCTAGTGTGTATGATGAAATATCAACAAAGCTAATTAAAGACTGTGATTCTGAGTTAAGTAACATATTCCACTATCTGTGTAACCAGTCATTTATGTATGGAATATTACCTGAATGTTTGAAATATGCTGAAGTTAAGCCACTGTTTAAGAATGGAGATAAAAAAATAGCATCAATTTCTGTCCAGTTTCACTCTTGTCAGCATTCTCAAAAATGTTAGAAAAGATAATGTACTATCAGCTTTATAACCATCTTATCACAAACAACCTACTGCCAAAGTTGCAATTCTTTGTCACTAAACTTTGAAAAAACACACTACACGCAGTTCAGAACTTGTAAGGGGTGTCCCACAAGTATATGCCTAACATATGATGACAAGCAAATAGAAGAAGAAGAAGAAGAAGGTGTTAAATTCTTGGGATTACAGCTTGTTAATAAATTCAAGATGGAGGAGCACACCATAGAACTGCTGAAGCATCTAAACAAATCTCTATTTGCAATGCAAACTCTGTCAGACATAGGGGAACTCTGTCAGACATTGATGATATAAAAATGAAAGAGCTGGCATACCATGCTTAATTTCACTTCATAATGTCATATGGGATTTTTGGTAATTCATAAAGCCAAGCTAATGTTATCCAGGCACAAAAATGTGCAATAAGAATTAAATGTGGTGTGAACTCAAGAACATTTTGCAGAGGCCTGTTTAGGGAACTAGGGATACTAACTACTGCTTCCCAATATATGTATTCCTTAATTAAATCTGCCATTAAAAATATATCACCTTTTCAAACCAACAGCTCAGTTCATGGAATCAATATTAGAAATAAAAATAATCTTCACAAGGATTTAAAGTCACTTACTATTATACAAAAAGGTGTGCATTTTCAGTAACTTGCCAGCATCCATAAAAAGCTTAACCAATGAAATTAATGAAATTCAGCTTAAGCAAAGCCTAAAGGATTTATTGGTAGCCAACTCCTTCTACTCTATTGATAAATTTCTCAGTAGAACCAACTGATTTGTGTGTGTGTGTGTGTGTGTGTGTGTGTGTGTGTGTGTGTGTGTGTGTGTGTGTGTGTGTGTGTGTGTTTTTTATAAAATCTAACTTCTGCAACATTTCAATGCAGAAAAGAAATGTGTTCATTGTAAATAAGTATCGTAGTAGCTCTATTATACATTTATTACCTTATAAATAAAAAAAAAAATTAATTTTAAATAAGACGATCATTCCATTAGCTTATTTGTTTTAGTTGTCAATATTTATCATGTATTATTGTTTTTCCTCACATGTTCTACATCCAACGGATTAATTGGAATGAAAGTTAATCTAATCTAATCCCAGTGTAACACTTCTTACTTTGTTGCTTTTCTCAGGACCACATAAAAAATCCAGCCTTTATCACCTGTGGTCATGTGACTGAACCATTTGTGGCCATTGGCAACATTCTAAGAGAAGATAAACACAAAAATTTCTTCCATCATCCTTCTGCTCAGTTGTGAGATTTTCCAGCACCATTTTGGCACAAAACTAAGTGCAAAACTTTGGACAAAAATTGATGCACGATGAAAGTATTGAAGTTTAACAGTTATTATTAAATGTTGATCTGATCTCACAAGATCACATACATTTTCAACATTTCTAACAGTTTTTGGGAGTTGAAGGTCTCCCTGAGTGAGGTTCATCTTCAACATCTTGGCCTTCCAAAAATGATTTGTGCCTGCAAAAAACTTGTGCACTTGATAAGGAATGTTCCACATAGGTTTGTTACAATTTTTTGAAGCTCATACTTGGGGATTCCCCAAGTTAATTTACTAAAACTTTATGACTTAATGTTGCTCTAAGTTCTGCTGTTTCATTTTCATAAGACACAACAAAAACAGAACTCAAAGAAATTCTGCTTGTAAGTAAAGCCTGTTAGTGGTACCGAAGTTAGTGTCCAGTCTTTAGTGAACAAGACAGGAACTGAAATTGAGGGTAGCAAAGCAAAATCTCAAATGTTTAACTCAATTTTCAAATGTTCCTTTACAAAGGAAAACACAGAAAAATTGTCCCAATTTAATCCTCATACCACTGAGAAGATGAATGAAATAAGTATTAGTGTCAGTGGCGTTGAGAGACAGCTGAAATCATTATAATTGGACAAAGCTCCAGGGACCAGTGAAATCCCTGTCAGATTTCATACTGAATTTGCAGCTGAGTTAGCCCCTCTTCTAATTATAATCTATCATAGATCACTCTAACAAGATAACCATGCCCATTTCTTGGAAAAAGCCACAGGTCAGACCCATTAGAAGTGATCCATTAAAGTACCATCCAGTACCCTGACATCGATTTGTTGTAGAATCTTAGAAGATATTCTGAGCTCAAACATAATGAGATGTCTTTAACAGAATGACCACCTCAATGCCAACCGGCATGGGATTCGAAAAAAATCAATCATGTGAAACCCAACTCATACTTTTCTCACATGATATACTGGAAGCTTTGGATCAAGGCAGTCGGGTAGATGCTGTGTTTCTTAATTTCTGAAAAGCATTTGATTCGGTACCACACCTATGCTTATGGTCAAAAGTACGATCATATGGGGTATCAAGTGAAATTTGTGACTGAATTCAGGACCTTTTGGTAGGAAGCACACAGCACATTATCTTGGATGGAGTGCCATTGTCTGATGTAATAGTAACTTTGGATGTGCCCCAGGGAAGTGTATTGGGACTGCTGCTGTCATGTTGTATATTAATGACCTTGCAGACATATTAATAGTAATATCAGGCTTTTGTAGATGATGCAGTTATCTATAATGAAGTACTATCTGAAAGGAGGTACATAACTATTCAGTCAGATCTTGATAAAATTTCAGTGTGGTGCATATATTGCCAACTTGCTCCAAGTATTCTGAAATGTGAAATTGTGCACTTCACAAAATGAACTTTTGATCCTAAGCATAGCTGTGGTACTGAATCAAATGCTTTTCATAAATTAAGAAATACAGCACCTACCTGATTGCCTTGATCCAAAGCTTTCAGTATGTCACATGAGAAAACAATAAATTGGGTTTCATACTATATTTTCTCATGATGTAAATGAGTCATTGCTGGAATCAGCTAACTCATAGAGATACCTGGGTGAAATGCTTTGTAGGGATATGAAATGGAATGATCAAACAGGTTCAGTATGTGTAAAGCAGATGGTAGACTTCAGTTTATGGGTAGAATACTGGGGAAGTGCAATCAATCTACAAAAGAGATTGCTTACAAATCGCTCGTGTGACAGGTTCTAAAATATTGCTAAAGTTTGTGGGACCCATACCAGATATGAGTAACAGGGGATACTGAACATATACAGAGAAGGGCAGCATGAATGGTCAGAGGTTTGTTTAATCCATGGGAGAGTGTCACTGAGTTACTGAAGGAAATGAACTGGCAGACTTTTGAAGATAGACATAAACTATCCCAAGGGAGTCTGTTAAAGTTTCAATAACCAACTTTAAATTCTTACTCTTCTGATGTAGTACAGCCCTCTACATATTTCTCACATAGGAATCGTGATGATAAGATTAGAATAATTAATGTGTGCCCAGAGGCATTCAGGCAATTATTCTTCCTGCACTCTGTACGTGAATGAAATGGGAAGAAGCCCTTATATCTGGTACAGTGGGACACACCCTCTGCCATGCACCTCACAGTGGTTTGCAGAGTATAGATGTAGATGTAGAAACACAACTTCACTCATAACACTCTCAGAAATCATGTGATGGCTGTAAAGAGTATAAACTCTGACTGAGCATCTGGAAGGGATGAACGCACTGGTCTACACAAGTAGAACAACACAGGGTTACCAGTCTCTCTACTTTTCGCACACACCTCATATAACACAATTGTGTTCCCTTCTGCGCATTAAGATATCCTAAAACTCTTGTTTTGACATCAATAACAGTTCAGGAAACAATAGGGATTTTACATCTTGTGCAAAATCACCCTGTACATTATATGAAACCTATGACTAACATGTAGGTTCATGGAAGTTAATGATCACACAGTTGAATCTCAAACATTTTTAAAGAGTGAAGTACACATGAGTGTTTTCATTTTATATAAACAAATGTTTATAATGTTTTCTTTTAAGTGATCTCTGTATGGCAGGATGATGATAATTTTTCTCAAATTTCACAGAAAATGTTTTTTATGTCATTATTTTTAGATTGATACAAACAATGGAAAACCCAGGATGGAAGAATAATGACAATATTTTGAAAACTGATAGATTGCTACTCAGCACACAGTGGAGATGTTGAGTCGCAGACAGGGACACCAAAAGGACTGCTTAAGACGTGACCTTTCGGCCAAAAGGCCTTCTTCTAAAGTAGAAGACACACACATGCATTCACGCAAGCATAACTTAGTCACACATGACCACTGTCTCAGTCCAAGACTGGAATGCGAACGAGTGCAACTTGGCAGACACACATTCACAATAGCACAACTTACACACGCACGACCACTGGCAACTTGTCAATTGCTCGCACGCACATGTTTAGCAATCTTTTTCTTGTGCCTGTCTGTGACTCAGGATCTCCCCTATTTGGTGAGCAGCACTATCTTTTCATAATATTGTTTTCAGATTTATAGTTACAATATATCAGTTTCATGCATGTGTGAAACTGAACATGTGTCTGTGCCTTCTATGAAAAGTGTTAGTCCTTTTCCTATAAACATAACTCAAGCAGGAGTGGCAGTTTGTTTAAGGTGACAAATGTACATACCAGGTAGTCTGAAATTACCTTGGTGGCAAGTACATTATTTTTACATCCATGCAGTTTTAAATTTTATATTTAGGAATAAACAGTGCTTTCTTTTTAAGCTCTGAGGATGAATTGTTACCTTTGTTATTATATTTAGCATAATGAGAACAGTTTCAATAAAAACATGTTTTACAATAATGAAAGATGACATGGCAACCATACCTGTTAAAAATGTACACCTGTGACGGATTTTATGTAGTGAAGGGCTAATAAACGCACCTAACTAAGTAACAGACCTGTACATCTAAACAGACTTTGGACTTCATCAACCTATGTGGAAGCACCACTGCACTGGTGTTTGGAGATAGCCAGCCCACACTCTAGCAGTAGATGACAAATATCATTTGGCAAGTGAGGAGAATAATGCACATCACAGTTCCCAGTCACTGGATTATGCACCAATATTGTGGATTGTAATCCAAAACTAACTATAGTTTTTCATAGACAAATCATGTTGCCCTTTAGCTTCACAGTTTTTTTCTTTCTTTTTTTTTTTTTTGCAGTATCATTCATATACAAAATTTTCTCAGTATTTGGGTTCCATCACGTCCTACTTAAAACTTGAGCTATCCAAGATGACAACAACTACTACGAGACCACCACCATCGAAATGGCTGCCTGCCAGGACAGATGTGTTTCTTCTATAGTACGAGTGTGACCTATCACTGCTGTTGGCATTGTATGGGATTTAAAGTGCAAATATGCGAGAAGCTGCTAGAAATGGAACATTTGTAAAGAATGAAAAGGAGAAACCACATTTCAAACCAAAGTGTTTGTTCTGGAGGCAGTCTCAATCCTCCTCCTGCCCTGTGAATCTGGCTCTGAAGGGTAGGAATGCTGTACTGTCTTCGCAACCTATTTCCAACATTTTCTAATTGTGTCCCACATAAAGTCAATGCAGTAATAGTAAGCCAGACCACAGCTATTTAAGACATATACTTTGGTCCTGGCAGTCAATTAGCACCTGAGAAATAAGATACTCATTATCTTTGAAACCTCAAGTTTTTAACTTGAAAATGACATGGCTTGAAAGAGACAGTGATGATAACTGCGGTGAGTCCCTTTGTGCTACTTGTGCGAAGTTGGCCACGTACCAGCATCCCTCCGAGGACGAGTAGAGGGTTAGAGTCCATTTTCGTCATTGGTCAGCTGCACTTGCTGAAGTGCTTGGGGCCAACTATTTGTGCTGCGTTCTGGTTTTAAAGTTTCAATGTTAAGTGTTCAGTGTTGCACTGAGGCATACAGGACATTCCTAAACTAAGAGTATTTACACTGGTTTGAAATGAATAATAACTTTTGTACAAAACAGACAGTTTTTAATCTGCCCGTACCTGTTATCAATTAAATCTCTTATTTTCAGAATGAAATTTTCACTCTGCAGTGCACAGATATAAAACTTTATGGCAGATTAAAATGGTGTGTTGGACCGAGAACCAAATCTGGGACCTTTGCCTTTTGCAGGCAGTTGATATACCAATCGAGCTACCCGAGCACAACCTTTTATTGTGCACTACCTAAAACTTGTCACTTAAAGAGAGAACACAATTATATCTTTGAAGTGAAGAGGAGTAATACAGTATTTGACTCAGCAACGGGTACTGTTGCATTAAGAAGGATCACTACTCACAGAAGCGGCAGAGGCGACCTCAAGGCGAGGCCTGACGCGACGGCGGCCGCTGATGCTGCCGCCGGAACAGGGAGCGGGTGCAATGGTGGTGGCAGTGGCAGTGCTGCCGGGGTCCCGGAGCAGCAGAACACTGCGGGCGGTGGCCGACGAGCGCAGGCTCGCAATCACACGCAGCAGTTCTGCGCTGCAGTCGCCCGGCACGTGCACCATGCCGTTACGGGCTGCACAGAAAATGCGGCAATAGTGACCACAAATGAACTGCATACACACACCTTAGCTTAAAAAGGTGAAGTTACAGGAGATGTATCTTGTGATACTAACAGTCTTAAGTATTATTACTCGACTAAGTTAAAAGAACGACCTCTACGATAGCCAGCAATTGCATCATTTCAAACATTGTGCAATATAATCTTCCATTTACTAATTTTGTGTTATTGTTATTTGTTTTAAGTATATTTATTATTATCACAAATGTTTATTCAAAAATAAAACTGGTTTTATTCTTTATTTTACACTGAAGTGCCAAAGAAACTGGTATAGGCATGCGTATTCAAATACAATCACCTTTCCCTGCACCTAGCCTGAACCAGGGAGTATGTGCGAACCCTACCTGTCCAACTGGGGCTGGGAATTACACGGTAACCAGACACCTGTTATGCATCAAATGCACGGACCGGCCTTCAGGTGCGCACAGGGCAGAAGAACACATCTAGAGCAACCTGAAACTCCAAAGTGGAGGAAGTATTTGAGATGGAGAACGAAGAAAGAATCAAAAAACAGATGAGGGGCTGTTCTAATGTCAGGCTATTAAAACCACATAACACATTCCCAAAAGGTATCCCAGACATGTTCCCCAAGGGGGACAAGATCATTGGCATAATGAGGGTGATTTATTACGCCGGAAGCCTTCAGCCGCTAAGGCTGGTTATTATTCAAAATCTAGGGGTGACGGGTATGGAACCAGGGACCAAGGACATTTTGATTACTAATCAAAGGCGCTACCCCCCTTTTTTTTTTGTTTGATATAGTTCGTTGCTTTTAGTCTGGGCGGACATCGCAAGACATACGTTCATGTTCATCGTTGATTCTTTGACTTTTTTTTTTTATTATTACAGAGAGCATGCAGCCCTCTGACTGAACACGCTGAGCTACCGTGCCGGCATCCCCTAGACCGCAGGTGCATTCCCTACCACATTAGGGATGCTGAAGGACAACGTCCAACGGCAAATCCTCACCATACATATTTTTACGTTGTACAGTGTTTTTCACAACATTGTCCCTCTAACACAGGTATTCTTGAGGAATGACGGCCGAAATGTTGAGCACTTGTTATGAAGACCAACGCCTTTGCTAAAAATCAATACGGTTAGGCTAATTATTGCTGTTGTATCGTATGAAGTGCCATTTGTTGGTCATTTTGCACCCTTTTTGTATTCAATAAAGCCCCATCTCATTTTAAGCATGTGTGTCAATTTTCACTTCTTTCACCTACATAATTCTGTGCGGTATTCAATTTTCAAACGTCATCCGGCTTTTGGGTCTCGCGTACAGTAATGCAGCCCGATCAAGTTTCCTGCGGACGCCACCGTTGTTGCAGCGCCACGGGAGAATAACGAAGCACAGAGGAAGAGCAGAGTAGCAGTGATTGGCGCGAGAGCTGCCAGGTGACCCCAAACGTAAATAAACATAACGTATTGCGCATAAAAAGGCGAAGACCTATACTGACGTCCTCTTACACTTCTCGCAACGAATTACTGTAAACAGTAATTACTGTGAGATACCCAGGAGTAACAACCTGGGCAGACCTTAAGTGGAATAGTTACATAAGACTAACTGTAGGCAAAGCCGATGGCAGGCTGAGACTCATTGGGAGAATCTTTAGGTTACGTCGAAGAAAACCACCTATTTAGAAATTGCACGGATCCAGAAAACATAGTTCTTCTGAAACACAACTACTGCATATTTCTAAATTTCCAGAAGCCTTTTGACATTGTAACTCACAAGCGACTTCTAATCGAACTGCGTGCCTATGAAGTACTATCCCGTATTTCCCGCGAAATCCCGTATTTTTGGCTATTTTTCGGTCAGATCCCGTGGCCCATATCATTCCGAATTCCTCTCGTATTTATATAACTGGTCGTTAAAACAATTTATTTCGCCTGACACGCCACGGCTATCCCTACTGTATTTCCCCCGTGATCAAATAAACCGTTCCTAAAACTGTATGGTCACTTATCCGTTTTTGCAAAGCGAAGGGAAGTTTTAAAGTTCTTTTTTAATTTGAATATGTAGATGTAGAATGAATTGAAATTCTCCTACGTTTACCAACTAGATGTCTTTCTTTAACACGAGCAGTTATCAGAATCATTACAAACTGGGAACTCATTGAAAAATCACATGATAAGAAGCTCTGAAGTTATTTTTAAGTGATTCGGAGGGCACTAAAAGACAGTTAACATCGGACATTTATTTAACGTTTTCCCATGTTGGTGCAGCTGTTTTAGAATGTTCTCTCTCTTAATAATGCTCTGATGTTAGTATAGCAGAAAGTTTTGATGCAGCCAAGACTCTGATTAGTGTAACTGAGCAAGGAATGAAATATTTTGGTAGTGGAACAAATTAAGTTTTTAACAAGTTAATTGTTTCATAAAACGGCTTGAAGATAATCTTATTAACTTTTAAATCTAATTGAAAACATATTTAGTCAAGAATTTCAAATTTGAAGATCATTTGCCAATTGCACTGCGATCTTAGATGCCTCTTTGTCTATGGTCCAAGCTAAAATTTAAGCATTTTCAAGAAGTAATTGTCACATTTCGGTTAGATGATGTAGTTAAAGTTTTTTGTATGCTGAACATTGTAATGCAGAAGACATTTTGAACCAAGGGTTGTGCGTGGAATGGGATGCAAACAGAATATGGCTTAACGTTTTCTGTACCTTGAGAGCCAAAAATTTTCAGTTTCCAGATTTGCTAAAAGTAGTTAGGTTTGTATTCAGAATTATTCCTAGTTCAAACGCTAAGGCAAAAAGTATTTTTTCCCTAATGAACCGTAAATAAACCTAATTGCGCAATAAATATACCGCCGAGCTTATAAAAGCAGAACTGCAATTGGCAGTGAATTTTAATTTTAGCTGAGTATAATGCTTTATATATGCAAAATCGAATGAATCTTTGCAAAAAGAAGTAAAGACTGTTAATAAACACAAGCAATATTATAAAATAAAGATGCATACTGTTTTTTGTACAAAAAATACTATTTGAAATGCTTATTTTGTAGGTTTCCTTCTCGATCTTTTATTTCACCAATAAAATGTTGGCAACCCTAGCTGTTTCTAAACTACCAAACCGATTTCTCAGGAGACTATTTGAACAGTCCCCTCAGATTGTTAGCAGATGGTGTTGTCGTTTACCATCATGTTATTGTACCACTCAAGGCTGAAGAGCAGGGTAATGTGCTGCTGCCAGCCCGCCTTGTCTGAGGTGATTAAAATTACAATAAAGAGAAAAAAATCTCATTACGTCATCACAAGAACAAAACCAGTTAAAAATAATTTAAACACGATACTTGTATGGTGCGAAAAGCGTCACGGTGGTCTCGCGGTTCTAGGCGCGCAGTTTGGAACCGTGGGACTGCTACGTTCGCAGGTTCGAATCCTGCCTCGGGCATGGATCTGTGTGATGTCCTTAGGTTAGTTAGGTTTAAGTAGTTCTAAGTTCTAGGGGACTAATGACCACAGCAGTTGAGTCCCATAGTGCTCAGAGCCATTTTTGAAAAGCGTCAGTTAAATCTAAATAATGAAAAAAGTGAGGTCATCTACATGAGTAGTAAAAGAAATAGCTATATTTCTGTTACACGAGAAATCACACAAATCTGAAGGCTGTCAATTCTACTAAATACCTGGAGGTAACAATTACGAACAACTTAGATTGGAACGATCACGTACGAAATATTTGGGGAGGGGAAACCAAGCAGTGCCTTTTATCGTTTTATTGGTGGAACGCTTAGAGGGCGCGACAGGTCTAGTAAATAGGATTGCCTACACTACGCTTGCCCTCTGATAGAGTACTGCTGAGCGGTATGGGATCCTTAGCAGATGGGATTGACGGAGAACACCGAAAAAGTTCAACGAAGTGCAGCTCGTTTTGTGCTGTTTCGAAATAGGGGAGAGAGAGTCACGTACGTGATACGAGGCGGGTGGCAGTTACGGAAACAAGCGCTTTCTTCGATGTGATAAGACGTTTTTACGAAACTTCAATCTCCATCGTGCTCCCCGAATCGAAAAATATTTTGATGATGCCCTTCTACATAGGAAGATATGAACATCGTCGCAAAATAAGAAATCAGAGCTCGCACGGAGATATTTAGGTGTTGGTTTTTCCCGCGCTCTGTCCGGGAGTGGACCGGTAGAGAAATATACAGCATGAAGACGGTTCGATGAACCCTCTGTCAGGCAATTAATTGTGAATTGCAGTGTCGTGTACATATAGGTGTAAGGAAATTTTACGCGCCTACAAAAGACCGATCCCTGAGTATTGTTCATTAATTTAGGACTCGGTATTACCAATTTGGGTTATTAACGGACAGAAGATACAGTGAAGAGTGGCGCTAGATACTCAACGAACTCCAGTGGCAGCCGCTGCCACAGAGGCGTTGTCCGTCACTCACGGAGTGCTCTACCGTCGAAATTCTGAGCGCGTAAGTTCCAAAAAGATTCATAAAACAGGCCACTTCCTCCTACGAAGTCTCGCGGAATGGCCACGAGAAGAGAATCAGAGATCGCACGAAATTTTATCGACCGTCGGTCGTCCAACGCAGAACTCGTGAATGGGGGGGGGGGGGGGGCGGCTGAGATGGGGGAGGGGGCGGGGAGGGCGGAGAAAGAAGTACTCTCCGTCACACACCGGGAAATGGCTTGCGGAGCTTATACGAGGGCTATCCACAAAGTACATTACGTTTTCGTTTGTGTCCGTTAGGGGCGGGGCTAGCGCGGCCATCTTGGTGTCATGGCATTCCGCCGCTCAGTCGGCATCCTGCCGTGCTAGTGAGAGCTTCGTGCTGTACTCCGTTGAGTTACTGTGACAGTTTGAAATGTCAGCGTTAATTGAAAATGCCGCGAAGTGTGAACTGCGTGCTGTAATAAGGTTTCTGACTGCGAAAAGCTGTACACCGATAGAAATCTATCGACAGCTTTTTGTGAAGTGTATGGGGACAACATAATCACTGAAGGTGGAGTGCGTCATTGGGCCATAAAATTTAAAAATGGCCGAACTAACGTTCACGACGAAGAGCGAAGTGGAAGACCCAGCATAGTGACTGCCGAACTTGTCGAAAAAGTCGATGCCGCAGTCCGTGAAGACTGTAATTTCACAATAACGGAACACTCTACGAGTTTTCCACAAATTTCACGAAGTTTGTTGCACGAAATCATTACCGAAAAGCTTGGTTACCACAAGTTTTGTGCAAGATGGATACCAAAAATCTTGACAGAGATTCACAAAAATCAGCGAATGGCTGCAGCGTTAACGTTTTTGGACGCTTACGAGAAAGATGGCGACGCATCGTTACTGGTGATGAAACATGGGTTAAGCATGTGAACTGTGAGACAAAATTGCAGTCAATGCAGTGGGGATACACAAATTCCCCCCCAAAACCCAAGAAATGCATGCAGACAACGTCGGCAAGGAAGGTGATGGCGACTGTCTTTTGGGACAGAAAAGGTGTGATTTTTGTGGATTTCCTGGAAAGAGGCACTCCAATAAACTCTCAGAGGTATTGCCAAACTCTATACAACCTCAGAAGAGCAATACAAAACAAGCGCAGTGGAAAGTTGGGCTCAAAGATCTTGCTGATTCACGACAATGCCCGGGTCCACACGGGAAATGTCACTCGTGAAGTTCTCGAATCTTTTAAGTGGGAGTTGTTTCCTCATCCGCCGTACAGTCCCGACCTGGCACCGAGCGACTTCCACTTATTCCCAGCAGTGAAGAAGTGGTTGGCTATGCAGCGTTTTGATGACGACACACAGCTTCAGGAAGAGGTAACCACGTGGTTGAAGGCGCAGGCAGCCAAATTTTACGATGAAGGAATTTCCAAGCTCGTCCATCGCTACGATAAGTGCCTTAATTTAAATGGTAACTATGTAGAAAAGTAGTGTGCAAGTGTGGCTTTCATCTGTATATAATTAAAAAAAATTCCAATAATTTATTTATTTTTAATTCCAAAACGTAATGTACTTTGTGGATAGCCCTCGTATGTAGATGTGGAATACAAATACATTTATATGAGGAGAACTTGCTCGGCTTTCGTAAAGTATTCTCCATATGGAAATACTAGATGATCTAACAAATGAATTGCTAAAAGAACTAAGTTATCCTGTTGGCATATTCTGTGATCGTGCAAAAGCCTTTGTTTGTTTGGACGGCAAAGTTCTAGCTTAAGGTAAAGATGAAGTCTGACCCAAGCCTATGGCTGGGCTATCGGCCTTTGTTCTCCGTGTCACAAGGAGGGTGAGGGTGTGGTCCCACCACTCCAGCCATCCTAGGAAAGTCAACGGTGCTCATTTGTCAGCAGGTACAGTGGACCCCGTTTCGTCTGGCGGGATGGTCAATCACCGCCCCTATGCGGGACTGAAGCCAGTTCCTGCAGGGCTGGAGTCTGCCCCAGTAGTCCACCAGGGTCACCAATTTGTAATTGGCAGACTAAATTGTTATGGGATTAATGGTATCCCTATTGCATACACGTACGTTATCTTCGTAACGGAAAGCATACTGCCACACTATGAGACTGTGTTACAGCATGAAATGAACCTCTCAATGAGGAATCCTAACATGTGGAGCTCCACAAGGATCAATACAGGGCCTTTTCTTGTTCTTCGCCTACATAAATGATTTTACAGCAGCTTTAAAGGACGGTGAAAATAACAGCTATCTTTGCTGGCGACACTGAAACCCTCCCAGATAGCGGCGTGCATTGACACCCCACGTCCGAGATTCGGCGAGGCGAGGCAGATCCGGATCGAACCCGTTCCGCACATTGACGGAAAGAGCTGGGAGAGCCGACTAGTCAGCGGTCTCCCACGTCCGACTAGGCGAATACTGGGCTGGCACCCACATTCAGCCTCACTATGGTTCGAAAAACTTTCTCTCGCTTGAATCTGTGATTTACTCTAGACGCAGACACACAGGGTACAGAAATTGTGTCCTGGGGGATGGGGGCACTGACGTCATCAGGAATGGCATTCGACCAGCAGCTGCCAGAACCACTGGAGTAAAGTCGACTCCCACCAGTACAACAGCGTCGAACCCGTAGCGAAACGGGGAAAGGCGAACCGGCAGTTTGCTGGCGACACAGGCGTACTATTCCCGGTAGCTGAGTGGTCAGTGCGACAGAATGTCAATCCTAAGGGCACGGGTTCAATTCCAGGCTGGATCGGAGATTTTCTCCGCTCAGAGAGTGAGCGTTGTGTTGTCCTAGTCATCCCCATCCATGTGCAAGCCGTCGAAGTGGCGTCAAATCGAAAGACTTTCACCTGGCGAACGGTCTACTCAAAGGGAGGCCCTAGTGACATGGCTTTTACATTTTATTTCTTGATCCCTACAGTGGGTCGCGGCTAACAGTGTCACTTTTAATATCAGAGTGTCACATGTTACGCGAATTCAAACAGGCAAAAAGAGACCAAGCACAAGAAGTGGACAATAGTGAAACGCTACGAGTGAAATTCTTTGCCATCAAACTGGATTAAAAGGTTCAAGAGAGTCAAATCTCAAATAAAATAATCCAGAAAAGTGTTCAGCAAATGTTTACAGACATTTGTTATTCTGTTGACCTGAAAACAAGGGCGTGGAGTAACTGTCAGTTTTCAGTCCTTTTCGAGTTAGGGAATTATCTGCTGGAACGGCGCACCTAAAATAAATACAGCGGAGTACTTATTCAGCATAAGTGGATAGTATCAATATTGTGTTCAATAGTTAACCGTACATCTTCCAGAAACCTTTTTAAGGATATTGGAATTCCGGAATGAAATTTTCACTCTGCAACAGAGTGTGCACTGATATGAAACTTCCGGGCAGATTAAAACTGTGAGCCGGACCAAGACTCGAACTCGGGACCTTTGACTTTCGCGGGCAAGTGCTCTACGAACTGGGCTACCCAAGCACGACTCACGACCCGTCCTCAAAGTTTTACTTCTGCCAGTACCTCGTCTCCTACCTTCCAAACTTTACAGAAGCTCTCCTGCGAACCTCACAGAACTAGCACTCCTGAAAGAAAGAATATTGCGGAGACATGGCTTAGCCACAGCCTGGGGGATGTTTCCAGAATGAGATTTTCACTCTGCAGCGGAGTGTGCGCTGATATGAAACTTCCTGGCAGTTTAAAACTGTGTGCAGGACCGAGACTCGAATTCGGATTCGCAGGAGAGCTTCTATAAAGTTTGGAATGTAGGAGACGAGGTACTGGCAGAAGTAAAGCTGTGAGGACGGGTCGTGAGTCGTGCTTGGGTAGCTCAGTTGGTAGAGCACTTGCCCGCAAAAGACAAAGGTCCCGAGTTCGAGTCTCGGTCCGGCACATAGTTTTAATCTGCCAGGAAGTTTCGATATTGGAATTTGTTCGCCCACTTCCCAGTATATTTACTTCTTAATTTTTTTTCTGTTGCTGATCACAAGCTACAAAAACAGTTTTCTTGAATTTGTTTGTCTTCTTGTCTACAATTGAGAGCAGTGTTAAGTACTCTGCAACAACGCTTTCCTCAAACATTAAGCGTAATTGGCACTCGTTCCTAGTTCAGAAGGAAATTAAAAACTTCCCTTATTACATATCAAATTATCTGACTATGTAGATTCAAAGACTGAAAATTTTTCTTACCTACGTGGCAGGTACGTGTGTGTTCATTGTAAACACTTCTTGACATATAGTAGTGCAATGTAAATAAGTCTCTTTTGACAGAAATTTAGGTTAACTGTTCGAAAAGTACCAACCATGGAGTAAATATTAAGCTACCAATACAAGATAATCAGCAGCTATTTAGTGTCATACAAATAACAACAACTTTTTTGAAAATAGCGACATACCATATAGTTACTTGCTGTGCGGTTACAGCAGCTACAGTAGAAAGGATACGTGGCCACGTTTGTAGTTGACTTTGTGCTGTACAACGGCGCAGTTCAGCACACAGAGTTGCAGCAGCAGCGGCTCTCACCCGGCAGAACCGGACTCGACATCACAGCTGCAGGTGACGTCATTACGTGCCCCCTCAAACTCCGCTGCGCAATTCGTCAGTCGTAGTGGCTCGCGAGTGGTGGCGCGTGAATGTCTTGGCAACGTTTCCGGTGGCTGAGAGATCTCGAGAACTTGCTGTCCAGGGCAACAGTCTATAACGCTGTCTGTATCGAGGAGCAGGAGGTCAGGGCAGCGCGCGCAATATGGGATCCCGCGTTATCTTGTTGAAACATGACTTCACGGAGGGCAACAGTCTATAACGCTGTCTGTATCGAGGAGCAGGAGGTCAGGGCAGCGCGCGCAATATGGGATCCCGCGTTATCTTGTTGAAACATGACTTCACGGAGTCAATCATTCAAAGACACACATTACTCGCGAATGTTACTGTCATTTTCAATTTGCAATTTATCATTGAAAAGAATCTTCATACAGCTTAATAAGGTGTCTTCAAGAGGTGTCGTGCAGCCACCACACATTGTCTTTAATACCCGCTTCGTGTAACAATTGTTTTCTTCCTCCAAGAATAGTTACCTAAGATGCCATAAGAAATTTTAAAACCGTAAGTCCTCGAGGCCGAAGGCTGCGCTAGTAACTCGTCTGTCTGTTTGTAAGCGCCGACGGAGACAAGCAAAGCTACATCTTGTAGCTTCCGTTTGTCGCGACTGTTCACACTGCCGACGCAGAAGAGCCGCGAGGGACAGAGGGGCGCGGCGGGCACTCTGAGGAGGTATTGTGCCCGCTGACAACGGCGGCCACGCCCCTCTACTGCGCGCGCGCGCTGTGCAGCGCCTCCCTCAGGCCTGTGCAGGCGTGTGTCCCTGCTGCAGGCGACGAGAAGCGAGAAGCAGCTGTAGTTGGAAAAACGCAACAGGACGCCGTTCATTCGTCCGTCCGTCCATCGTGTCCTGTAGCTCTGAACACGGACGAAATCCTTCACAGATATGGAAGAAGTCGACCCTCACCTTAACAAAAGACAAGCAACTTTTAGAGACTAAATTTGTCACTGTTTGGCTTATTATTACTTCTCCTGGCGCAGATAAATGTAACCTAGTCAACACACTGTTAGCCATCAATATTGCGGCATCAAGAAGACGGCAAGCACCAAACGTCGAACTGCCACTTGTCTGCTTCGATATGGAAATAAGAGGAAGCATCTTCTAAACAGTCCCTGTTCTCTGTATAGTATCAGACTGCGCTTATCCGCGTGTGGGGCGTCTTAGTAGGCCCGACATTTTTTATTACCTTGCAAACTACAGGTGCATCAAATTCAGGCCCCCTCCGTCCATCCACATTTTATCGCTATGTTGACGATACATTTATGGTCTGGCCACAATGCGCAGAAGCTCTCTAACGATCCATGGAACACATGAACAGCTTACATACGAACACCCGGTTCACTGTCCAGATGCAGAAGGAAGTAAGTTTGCCATTCTTGGACGTCTTAGTACGACAGGCGGGCGGGCGTCTCGGCAACTCTGCGTACCGCAAGCCGATGCATACCGATTTCTATCTTAATGCACAGTTTCCATCATCCTGTTCAGGAGAGAGCCGTTTTGAACACGTTTGTATATAGAGCAAAATCTATTTCTGACGAGGACCACTTGAAGTCCGAAATTAACCATCTGAAGTACGTGTTCCGAAAAAATGGCTGTGCTCCACGCAATATAAAGGCTCAGAAAAAAAACCTTGAGCACGCACAAGCACATGCACGACGAACCACCAACTGCGATTCTTTCTTTTTGTGGCACTGTATCCAGTAAAATAGGAATACCCTGGGTAGACTGGGTACAAGACCGATTTTTCGGTCCCCTAAGAAAATTAAGGAAATGTTACACCCTGTTAAGGACAGACCCAGCCTCATAGTCCCTGGAATTTATAATATGCCCTGTGAGTGTGGAACCAATTGTATAGGTCAGACAATTCGTACCGCTTCCGACCGCTGTGCAGAACACCAACGACATATTAAAAATGGAGAACTATAGAAACCGGCAATTGCGGAGCACAGCCCCACTAACAAAATTTTGCAAAAACAGACATAATGTCTTATGGGATAACAGCAATCAGTGATTTTATAATGTTACTTAAAAACCGTCTTGACTGCAAATTTTTTATTCATATGACCGGTTTCGGTTCATTCAGAACCATCTTCAGATCTGTAAGGATAATGATACTAATTTACTATTTCACGGAAGCAAAACTTTTTCATCGTATCTAATCAACATCAAATGTACCAGAGCGTACCTGATATTTCAGTTACAGGAGTAACCCGTACAAATCCAGCAATTTTCACATGCTACGTCACATAAAATTGGTTGGCAGAGTGCACGTCATTTATATTAATTATAACACTATTACCGACAGGTGGCGTCTGGTACATTTGTTACATTCCATTTGCACATACTATATTCAGTAGATCTTTTTTTATTAATTAAAAATACTTGATTAAAATATGTAGATGTCAAGGTTAAAATCTGTACTTGTCAGCATTAATAAAAAACAGTAAAATTATCATTTTTATACGTTCTAAAAAACATAGGGCGATTTATATATCTATGGTGCTGGTGTGAACTTGTTTTCCTCTACGGTCTGCTTCCGTATTTCCCGCCATTTCGGCGTTGTGCCGCGGTCCGCACAGGAGGGCCCCGTCAACGACGCCAGGCGCTGCACGCGTCTTCCGGCTTCTCCACCGCGCACCATCTCTCATCCCTCGGCCTGGATCTCCACACGCAACAGTTGTATAAGGGACGGTTTCTTAACATTTTGGAAGAAATTGAAATATACACCCACAAAAATAAAGATCCGGATTTAATCCTCAACGAGCAAAGCGAATTCAATCATAACGCCTATTTCAGCATTTATGACGCCCTACTAAGGTGACAACTGTTGCGTGTGGAGATCCAGGCCGAGGGATGAGAGATGGTGCGCGGTGGAGAAGCCGGAAGACGCGTGCAGCGCCTGGCGTCGTTGACGGGGCCCTCCTGTGCGGACCGCGGCACAACACCGAAATGGCGGGAAATACGGAAGCAGACCGTAGAGGAAAACAAGTTCACACCAGCACCATAGATATATAAATCGCCCTATGTTTTTTAGAACGTATAAAAATGATAATTTTACTGTTTTTTATTAATGCTGACAAGTACAGATTTTAACCTTGACATCTACATATTTTAATCAAGTATTTTTAATTAATAAAAAAAGATCTACTGAATATAGTATGTGCAAATGGAATGTAACAAATGTACCAGACGCCCCCTGTCGGTAATAGTGTTATAATTAATATAAATGACGTGCACTCTGCCAACCAATTTTATGTGACGTAGCATGTGAAAATTGCTGGATTTGTACGGGTTACTTCTGCAACTGGAATATCAGGTACGCTCTGGTACATTTGATGTTGATTAGATACGATGAAAAAGATTTGCTTCCGTGAAATAGTAAATTAGTATCATTATTCTTACAGATCTGAAGATGGTTCTGAATGAACCGAAACCGGTCATATGAATAAAAAAAAAATTGCAATCAAGACGGGTTTTATGTAACATCACTAACAAAATACTGTTTGATGAAACAATAATGTTGTCCCATGCCTCTACATACTGGAATTCTGTTATTAAGGAGCCTATTGAAATAAGAGTGAGCGAGAAGGAGTTTAACTGAGATAGCGGATATTATCTGAGCGGTGTACGGAAACGAGCACCCGATGCAGAGAGGCAGCAGATACATTCCTTGCACTGTTTACGTTGCCATGGAAGCGGTGGCGCCACCAACACAGGCATTGACACCATCTGCGATGGCAGACCAACCACAAGCCGACCAATCAGAAGCTGTCCACGGGCTGTATAAGGCCACCACGGCAACAGTGAAGACAGTCAGTTGCTCCTAACAATGACGATGGAGGCTATCGTCAAAAGCTCGAGATTTTATCCCGAATTGACGAGGGAAGAAAATCGAGAATGTTTTACATAAAATACACGCAAGTCCTCCTGCACACGTCGATGGACTAAAAGTTCTGGAATATAGGATGTTTCCGGAAAATGGCTAAGCCACAGAAAATAGAATTGTTTCCGGAGTGAATTCACTCTGCAGTCAAGTCTGGGCTCGCCAGACCACCTCTGATTCGCTTAGCTGGTAATCCGGACAACACCTGTGACGTTTTTACGCCTTAATTCTGGCGCCTGAACCTCGTCCTCACGGTCTCCGTGACGTCATCTTTCAACAATATAACGCAAGACCTCACATTGCGCGCGCTGTCCTGACCTACTGCGCCCCGATACAGACGGCGTTATAGACTGTTGCCCTGGACAAGTTCTCGAGATCTGTCAGCCAATGGAAATTTTGCCAAGAGATTGACACGCCTCCATTCGCAAGCCACTACGATTGACGAATTGCGGCGCGGAGATTGAGCGGGCGTTATGTCACCTACAGCTGTGATGCTCTGTTGCTCTGTCCGGCTCTTCTCGAGGCCATGCAGGGTGCGAACCGTTGCTGCGGTAGCCCTGTGCGCTGGACTGTGCAACCTGTACAGTACGAAGTGAACTACAGACGTGGCCACGTATCCTTCCTATTGCAGCTACTGTACACGCATAGCATGTAACTAGATGGAAGGTCGCTACTTAAAAAAAAGTAGCTGTTTTTTGTGTTACATTAAATAGCTGCTGATTATCTTGAATTGGTAGCATAATATTTACTCCATTAGATTGGTACTTTTCGAAGAGTTACCTAAGTATATCTGAGGAAACAGCCAATGAAATATTTGTAAGTATCAATGGGTGGTCCCAGTACATACAGTTCAGTACCTCACTAAGAATATCTGACCCTATAAGTATAATGTACTCAGACAATGAAATTAAAGCTGTATACAGTGTAAAATTTTTACGGCTTCAAATTGACCAAAACCTAAATTGGAAAACTCACACTCTAGACTTAATGAAACGCCTTAGCTCAGCTACATTTGCAGTACGCATGATAGCAGAAATGGACGATTTAAAAATGAAGAAGTTAGTTTATTCGGCCGACTTCCATTTACCAAGGAGTTATCGAATCATCTTTTGGGGAAACGCCTCCCACAAAGAGAACATTTTCAAAATTTAGAAACGAGTCATTAGAATTACATCTGTTGTCAGTCCTAGATCACCATGCAGAGGCCTCTTTCAGAAACTTGGTATTCTAACTACTACTACTCAGAACATATACTCACTGATGTCATTTGTCAATACCAACATGTCTCTTTTTACACAAAATAGTGCAAAACTTGATTATAATACCAGAACCAAAAACTATCTGTATAATGACTATAAAACCTTAACAGTACCAAAAGGTGTCAAATACATGGGTACTCTTATATTCAATAACTTACCATAACATAACAAAGGTCTTTTAAGTGATGAAGATTGGTTTCAGAGTGAATTAAAGAACTTCCTGTTGGCCAACTCCTTCTCCTCCATCGATCAATATCTTCACAAGTGTTACAGCTCATAACTCCGTCTGCATTAGAATTGCACAGTAGCCATGTAGCTGGGAAAAAAAACTACATCCCAGAGACTCCTCTCCAAGGGATCCGTGGAAAACGATAAATGTAATGTAATGTAACAAATGAGGCTTCTTCTTCTTCTTCTTCTTCTTCTTCTTCACAACGCGCTATTGCCAGTCAAGTTTTACAATAAACGCTTCTATCTACTACTTACGTAAGGAAACTTCTGAATGCTCGAATGTAGAAAATGGTTCAAATGGCTCTGAGCACTATGGGACTCAACTGCTGTGGTCATTAGTCCCCTAGAACTTAGAACTACTTAAACCTAACTAACCTAAGGACATCACACACATCCATGCCCAAAGCAGGATTCGAACCTGCGACCGTAGCAGTCCTCGAATGTAGAGAGATAATTTGTAGGAATATGATGTTTGATAAGGGACGTTCTCAATTTTCTTTTGAACTGGGGACGAGTGGCAATTACTCGCTTAACGTTCGAGGGAAACTTGTTGAATACCTCTGTTACAGCGTAATTACTCTGTACCGCGAACAAGAAGACGAAGCTTAAAAGTAAATTGTTTTTGTATGTTGTGTTTTGATTCTTTTTATCACAGTGAAGCTGAAATCGTTATCAGCAACAGAAATTATTAAGGAGTAAATATACATGGAAGTTAGCTAACGAATTCAAAGCTCGATGAAAAAAGCTTCTGAAAGATATACGGTTGTCTGTCTTACATAATATTCGTATTATTCGCTTACGAGCTCTAATTTCTTTGATACTCCGGTCGTCACCTTTTCACATGCGTCAGGAAGTGATATGCTGCCCGTCTCCTCTTAGAACGTACGCTCTGGGAATTTTGTCCTCGATGTGCAACGCCTCTCTTGTAGCACTTGCCACTGGATTTTAGTAAGTTGCTTCGCAGCGCTCTGTACCACCTCGTGACGGAAGCGGGCTTCACGCCTTTGCTTCTTCGCCATCTCCTCTCTTAGTCCTCCCTGGGAAGGGCCCTAAACTTACAAACATTACTCAATAATCGGATAAACGAGTGTGTTTTTTTCTGAAGTCGCTTCTTTTATGGATGAATTACATATCCTTGCCACTTTTCCAGTCCATTTCCTTCTCGAGTTACTAATTTTATGCAGTTGGTTCACTTTAGGTCACTGCTGGACATTTTGCCGTTGTTGCTTTTTCCAGTAGTTTGTAACCAGTCGTGTAATGGAACAGCAATGTGCCTTTTAGCGTTTTTGGTCGTGCCAAACGCTTCAGATTTATTTAAGTTGAGGATACATTGCTGGTCTCCGCAACACGCGTCAACTCTCCGCATGTCTTCCAGCATTCGTTGCAATTTTCTGGCGCTATAAACAACCTATAAACACCAGCGTCATCCCCTAAAACCATCACGAAGCTACCTATCGCCGTTACCCATTAGATGGAACAGCCTTGTCACATTCCGTTTCGTTACTCCCAAAGTTACATTTTACATTAAACGATGCCGCCCCGTTAAGAGGGTAGTTCTCTTCGAAAATACTTTTAAAGTGTTTTTTACTTAAATTATTGCCAGGGATGTCTGTTGCAGTGTTCATCGCAAGTTCGCTAGAAACTGCGTTTTCGAATTAGAAGGTGATCTATGAAAAAAGCGCGGACTTCAATGCGAGATGCTTGTAACAGTTTCCACAACGAAACTTTGTCTCGAAACCTGGCAGAAAACCCAAAGCGATTCTGGTCGTATGTGGAGTATGTTAGCGGCAAGAAACAATCAATGCCTTCTCTGCGCGATAGCAATGGAGGTACTATCGAAGACAGTGCTGCCAAAGCAGAAGTACAAAACACAGCCTTCCGAATTGCCTTCACAAAAGAAGACGAAGTAAATATTCCAGAATTCGAATCGAGAACAGCTGCCAACGTGAGTAACGTAGAAGTAAATATCCTCTGAGTATTGAAGCAACTTAAATCACTTTGTAGAAGCAAGTCTTCTGGCCCAGACTGTATACCAATTAGGTTCCTTTCGGAGTATGCTGATACATTAGCTCCATACTTAACACTCATATACAACCGTTCGCTCGACGCAAGATCCGTACCCAAAGACTGGAAAGTTGCACAGGTCACACCAATATTCAAGAAAGGTAGTTGGAGTAATCCACAAAATTACAGGCCCATATCGTGAACGTCGATATGCAGCAGGATTTTAGAACATATATTGTGTTCGAACGTAATGAATTATCTCGAAGAAAACGGTCTATTGACACCCAGTCAACATGGCTTTAGAAAACATCGTTCTTGTGAAACACAACTAGCTCTTTATTCACATGAAGTGCTGAGTGCTATTGACAAGGGATTTCAGATTGATTCCGTATTTCTGGATTTCGGGAAGGCTTTTGACACTGTACCACACAAGGTGCTCGTAGTGAAATTGCGTGCTTATGGAATATCGCCTCATCTATGTGACTGGATCTGTGATTTCCTGTCAGAGGGGTCACAGTTCGTAGTAATTGACGGAAATCATCGAGTAAAACAGAAGTGATTTCTGGCGTTCCCCAACGTTGCGTTATAGGCCCTTTGCTGTTCCTTATATGTATAAAAGATTTGGGGAGACAGTCTGAGCAGCCGTCTTCGGTTGTTTGCAGATGACGCTGTCGTTTATCGACTAATAAAGTCATCAGAAGATCAAAAGAAACTGCAAAACGATTTAGAAGAAATATCGGAATGGTGCGAAAAGTGGCAGTTTACCTGAAATAACGCAAACTTTGACATCATCCACATGAGTGCTAAAAGGAACGCGTTAAACTTCGGTTACACGATAAATCAGACCAATCTAAAAACCGTAAATTCAACTGAATACCTAGGTATTACAATTACGAACAATTTAAATTGGAAGGAACACATAGAAAATGTTGTGGGGAAGGCTAACCAAAGACTGCGTTTCATTGGCAGGACACTTAGAAAATTTAACAAACTTACTAAGGAGACTGCCTACACTACGCTTGTCCGTCCTCTTTTAGAATACTGTTGCGCGGTGTGGGATCCTTATCAGATAGGACTGACTGAGTACATCGAAAAAGTTCAAAGAAAGGCAGCAGGTTTTGTATTGTCGCGAAATGTGGGAGAGTGTGTGTCACAGAAATGATACAGGATTTCGGATGGACATCATTAAAAGAAAGGCGTTTTTCGTTGCGACGGGATCTTCTCACGAAATTCCAATCACCAACTTTGTCCTCCGAATGCGAAAATATTTTGTTGACACAGAGTTACATAGGGAGGAACGATCACAAAGATAAAATAAGGGAAATCAGAGCTCGTACGGAAAGATACAGGTGTTCATTCTTTCCGCGCGTTATACGAGATTGGAATAACAGAGAATTGCGAATGTGGTTCGATTAACCCTTTGCCAGGCACTAAAATGTGATTTGGAGAGTATCCACGTAGATGTACATGTTTCTGAAAATCATTCACAAGGGAAAAAGAATTGTCGACAAGTATTTTCAGCGATTGCCTAAGAGACATAATGGAAATTATGAATGTGCTCGAAGTTGAGATCGGACCGCCTGTTACAACTTCTGCACAAAAGCTGCCTAAAAGCGTACCGAGCGAGAGGAGCAGATCAGCGGACGAAGAAGTTGTCAGACAGGCCCGTGGAACCATCAGGAGATGGAGGAGGGGGGGGGGGGGGCTACAAGCACTGCTGTGTGGTCCAGGGATTCATTACTATCTAGAGGTAGGTTTAACTCTCCTAGAAAAGAATGTAACCCAGAACTTAAAAGGCCATTTTGTCGAAACTGTACTTTTAATATTGTCTGGAAACAACTTTAGAACGGTAGATATGGTTTTGATCGGAATTTGATGCCGGCAATCTAAATTTAATTCTATATCAGCGTACGTAGTCATTTTGCGATATCTGCTGAAGTTATTTTCGGTGCACGCTTTCGTCTCTATTTTGTAGGCGAAGAAAATGACATTCGTTTCAACGCGACGCCATTTCGTTAGAACTTAACGTTTTTTAGCCGGCCGGTGTGGCCGAGCGGTTCTAGGTGCTTCAGTCTGGAACCGCGTGACAGCTACGGTCGCAGGTTCGAATCCTGCCTCAGGCATGGATGTGTGTGATGTCCTTACTCAGGTTTAAGAAGTTCTAAGTTCTAGGGGACTGATGACCTCAGATGTTAAGTCACATAGTGCTCACAGCCATTAACGCTTTTCAAATATTCTATATTTGCTGACAGAAATTAAACAGAAAATGATGGTCAGGTCCTGTAGAAAGTGTCATCACTTCTGTCTCTATGCTGTTCATTTTTGGAACACAACCTACTACCAGCTTAAAGACAGAAGTGATGACACTTTCTGCAAGACCTGACCATCATTTTGCAGGACAGTGCTCAAGCACGCACAGTGCAAGCTGTTACTGATTTGTTTGACTGGTGGGACTGCTAAGTGCCATACCACCTACTGCACTCCCCTGACTTAAACCCTCGTGAGTGCAACTGGATTTCTAAACTGAAGGAAACACTTCACGGCATTCGCTTCAGAACTGCTACAATAGACCGCGCCGCTCGAACTGTCAACACAACTGGCACTGCTAAGAGTATCCTACGACTTCCACATCGCTGGCAAGGGATTATACACAATGCTGGTGACTACTTTGATGGTGAGTAAAACTTTGAAACACGTACCTATTTTGTACAAGCTGTAAAGAAATAGTTGCTAATATCAAAGTTCCAGCCCTCGTACTGCCTGGTACAGAGTCCTCAGACGAATCACTAAGATAGTACGACATTCCGTACTGTAGTTAGCGTCGAAGTCTACACCATATTTTATTGTAAACTAATTTATAAAAGATTCTATCTGTGTGAAACAGGACTGCTGAAAATTCCACCTTTTGTAAGGCAGTAGTTATTTCAAGCAAAAATGAAATCGAATCACAAGTGTGTAATAGCTACGATTTACCAGGGACTATTTAAATCCGCCGTAGCACAAGCCGAAGGATGTACAGACGGGGATAAACCCGTATTAGAATTTATCATTCAAGTCGCTAATTATTTTTCTTTTAAGATTATAAATCGTTTAATATTGATGCTTCTGCGACATCTGTAGCCAAAATAAATGGAAGAGGCAGAATTTTAATACCAACTTTTTCTTTGCAAACATGGTCATCGACGAGGAAATTCTGTTCAGTAAAAATTACGGAACTATCCAATGAGGTCTCGACGGAACCAACACTACTGCGAAGACTACAGCTGGCTCTAAATGCGGAGGAATCCGAAACAGTGCTGTGCGCGAAACGTCAGAGCGCAGCGTCCCGTGACTGCAGCACGGATGAGCCACACAACCAGAGCCAGGCGCAGTCGCGCAGTACAAATATTTGACAGTAGCGGTGCGCCGAGATGCGGACTGAAGGAAATGCCAGCCCGCGATTCATCGATAGAAACCACGTCAGCCCGTCAACTGAGGGGAGACTGTATAGACATGTACCGGACCCACACGTCGGCCTAACAGCGGACTTAGGGTGTGTACGAAGGACGGCGGTGTCACTCATTACAGACTTTACTGGCTAGAGCGTGTGGCAGAGGTGTTCAACAGTCTCAGCTGCCAGACAATCGAAGAAGCACGTCGTATACCTCGTGAGAACCTGCTCCGAGAACTCTGGGAACTAGAGTGAAATCTACGAATATTGTTCGGCCCCCAATCTGCCCAAGACGTAGAGACAGCGCATTAAAAACAGGCAAACAGCGCCTCGCACAAAGACGTACAAACAGTCGCTACTGCCGATGCGCTATCCGTGAATGTAACAGGAATAAACGCTAACGTATTGTGCAATAAAAAGCACGCTCTGTGACACACTTCGCACTGATTCGCAGTGCTGTTGCGGAAACCACAAAGAGCCAGAAAATTCAGATAAGAGCAACTCGTACGATGGAATCCATCTCGTTTATTTAAGCCTAGTTTACACGAAAACATATGGGTGCGCCACGCGTTCCGTGGAATGAGCTGCACGCAAATTGTTTCATATTTGACTGTAGACACGGCGAAACTAGTATACACTTCAGTTTCGTCGTTTCGTGGGTTCCTGAGTCGTGTCGGAAATAAAGTTTTGGCAGCTGCACGTCGCACGAGCTATGATGGAGTTAAGGCTTGTTGCGTGGAATCGCTGCATAAGAAAAAAAATAAGAAACATGTTTCGATTCGTGACTGGATGAAGAAAAGACGTCAGCTCGGTTGCTCTGCCTCCTTGTTGAAATAATTTATAATGGGAGATCCAAGAAGTCCTTTTAATTATCTTAGAATTTCACCAGAACTGTTCACGTTTCATCTAAATAGAGTTAATTATGCGAACGTGCATTACAATCGAGAACACTCGGCATGCTATAAGATGCGGTTTTAGTTGGTGATGACGCTTTTTCATTAACACCAATACTTATTAACCTTAACAGTAATAATTATTAAAATCAACAGCAGTAATTATTCAAAGCAGGCCGCTTTAAGAAGAACATGGTTTGCGGACTACTCTCTTGAAGATAGTTCTGTACAGTGGCAATATTTCAAAATTATAACATATGTGAATGGGGAGCACTGCAGCGACGTTTTAAATAGATCAATATTAAATAAAGAATGCAGCTTCTTGATTTGTGTAGCCTTCCCTCATGTCAACAACATTCCTTTAAAAAAAAGAGTCGGTCAACTCGAATTATGGGATTTTAGTCTTGTAGACGAGAGAGCATTTCCGCAACTAGAATTAAATTTGCTTTAACTTTTCTTAATTCAGGTGTATATGTGCTCCTAAATCAGTAAATTTTGCCCTGCAGCTCAGATAGTGTCACACTATGTTCTGATCGCACGTGGAGGTCTCGGGAACAGCAATATGTAGCTTATTTTTATAATCAGCATCACTGAAATCCCACAAACACCTCTGCAAAACATAGATATCCAAAAACTGAACACGACTCTCCGTTCCCCATTTCATATTTCAATTTGTGTACACTCTACGAGCACACACAACCTCAAAACTCATGCAACTAGTGTCGCCAAAGTTGGGACACGCCGAAAGTGTTTTGTTTCACCGACGAGTTGCGCGCATGCGTAGTGGCTGGTAGCGCAGTTGCCTGCAACCTAGTGTCGTCGAGTAAACTAGGCTTTACGCTGTAACTAGCACCAAACGAAAGAACAACTCATTCCCGTCTCGTGGGACTAGTCTCAGCATACAAGGTGTTAAGAAAAATATATTCCATATTTTGAGATACGGTAGAACGGGTCAAAACAACAAAAAAGACACTGTAAATGTAGGTAGTAAAGTACAACTCTTAAGCCTCTCTCTTGTATTGGGAATTCTTTGCTGTTACGAACGTCCCACAAATGGCTCTGATCACTATAGGACTTAACTTCTGAGGTCATCAGTGCCCTAGTACTTAGAACTACTTAAACCTAACTAACCTAAGGACATCACACACATCCATGCCCGAAGCAGGATTCGAACCTGCGACCGTAGCGGTCGCGCGGTTCCGGATTGTAGCGCCTAGGACCGCTTGGCCACTCCGGCCGGCAACGTCCCACAGAATGCAGTAAACAAATGAAAGCACATTCTGTTACTGCGAAACAACACTCGTGAGAAATCTCTACAGGCAATCTGCCATTTCCCATGTGGAATAACAGACTTCCATTATGCTGGTAAGTGCATTCTGTAGATCGTTCATAATAGCAGAGTCACAGTAGCAAAGATGAAATGCTCATGGCTCTTAAGTTATGCATTTTATAACCCATGTTTAGGTGGACATTTTTGTATTGTTTTGGTCCTTATTAGCACCTCTCAAAATATGGGTTTCGTTTTACAGCCTGTGTAAAGCACCGCGGTATACACGCCACAACTGCTACGGTGAAGGTACCGTGATTGTAGCCACTCACCTTTCCCATGCTGCAGAGAACTGGTCACTTCTGTGCAGAGAGAGAGAAAGAGAGAGAGAGAGACGACCACAACATACTACGACAGCGAGCGAAAGTTTCAGCACATCGCTAACGCATGACATTTGAAAAAAAAAAATCTTAAGGCGGGCACAATATAATCGATATCGGTCGTTGGTAATGTGCAAGTCAGAGTGTGAAAATAGACATTGTGATACGTCGCCGCCACAGCTGTGCCGCGTACTTACAGCGTGCCTGCAACAGCGCAGGTTTTGCCTGTGCGGGCGTCATTGAGGCGGCAGACCACTTCTGGGTGCCCGATGCAGAACAAGACTGCGCGTCCTCCCACTTCCGCGATACCCGTGCAGCCAAAGCGGCCGACTTCTGTCTCGGCCGCAGTGCTGCCATCTGCACGGACACCACACACTCACACTGACCTTCCGCCATGTAACGTCTAGTTCAGACAAGGCGAAATACACTACTGGCCATTAAAATTGCTACACCAAGGTGCAATGCAGATGATAAACGGGTATTCATTGGACAAATATATTATACTAGAAGTGACCTCTGATTACATTTTCATGCAGTTTTGATGCATAGATCCTGAGAAATCAGTAACCAAAACAACCACCTATGGCCGTAATAACGTCCCTGATACGCCTGGGCATAGAGTCAAACAGAGCTTGGATGGCTGCCCATGCAGCTTTAACACGATACCACAGTTCATCAAGAGTAGTGACTGGCGTATTGTGACGAGCCAGCTGCTCGGCCACAATTGACCAGACGTTTTCAATTGGTGAGAGATCTGGAGAATATGCTGGCCAGGGCAGCAGTCTAACACTTCCTGCATCCAGAAAGGCCCGTACAGGACCTGCAACATGCGGTCGTGCATTATCCTGCTGAAATGTAGGGTTTCGCAGGCATCGAATGAAGGGTAGAGCCACAGGTCCGTAAAACATCTGAAATGTAACGTCCACTGTTCAACGTTCCGTCAATGCGAACAACAGGTGGCAGAGACGTGTAACATATGGCACCCCATACCATCACGCCGGGTGATACGCCAGTATGGCGATGATGAATGCACGCTTCCAATGTGCGTTCACCGCGATGTCGTTAAACACGCACGGATGCGACCATCATGATGCTGTAAACAGAACCTGGATTCATCCGAAAAAATGACGTTTTGCCATTCGTGCACCCAGGTTCGTCGTTAAGTGCACCATCGCAGGCGCTCCTGTCTGTGATGCAGCGTCAAGGTTAATCGCAGCCGTGCTCTCCGAGCTGATAGTCCATGCTGCTATAATCAACGTCGAATTGTTCGTCCAGATGGTTGTTGTCTTGCAAACGTCCCCATCTGTTGACTCAGGGATCGAGGCGTGGCTGCACCGATCCGTTACAGCCATGCGGATAAGATGCCTGTCATCTCGACTGGTGGTGATACGAGGCCGTTGGGATCCAGCACGACGTTTCGTATTACCCTCCTGAACCCACCGATTCCAAATTCTGCTAATAGTTATTGGATCTCGAACAACGCGAGCAGCAATGTCGCGATACGATGAACTGCAATCGCGATAGGCTACAATACGACCTTTATCAAAGTCGGAAACGTGATGGTACGCATTTCTACTCCTTACACGGGGCATCACAGCAATGTTTCACCAGGCAACGCCGGTCAACTGCTGTTTGTGCATGAGAAATCGATTGGAAACTTTGTTCATGTTAGCACGTCGTAGGTGTCGCCACCAACACCAACCTTGTGTGAATGCGTATCACAGCATCTTCTTCCTGTCGGTTAAATTTAGCGTCTGTAGCACGTCATCTTCGTGGTGTAGCAATTTTAATGGCCAGTAGTGTACGTTTTCCTTACTGACGCTAAAGTGAACACCACGATCGAGCAATCATCCGTGAGTGGCGTTTTAACTGGATACGCTGTAACGCATTCTATGGAAGTCACGTTGGGAAAACAGTGACGAGTACTCGAACTTCTTTTATTGTTCTATCAGCTTCCAGCTACAAGATTCCCATAAGGCCCTGAACAATGCTGAAACGAAACACGTTTCATTCTAACATTAAAGTAAACAAAACCGGCACTGTACATTACTCTAATTCACTGGCTGTACTTGCACATCACCTTGGCACGCTGCTCTTGTCTGGAAGGAAGATCGGTTTGGACACCACACCGCTTTACTAGGTGTATGCATTGATGAGGGGTTGAACTGGAAAACACACACTGCAGATCTGCTGAAACGTTTGAGTTCAGCTACTTATGCTGTTAGGGTCACTGCAAATTTTGGCGATATACATATCAGTAAATTAGTTTACAACGCCTGTTTTCATTCTCTGCTTTCGTATGGCATATTCTGGGGTAACTCATCATTGAGTAAAAGAGTGTTCATTGCACAAAAGCACGTAATCAGAATAACTGCTGGAGCCCATCCAAGATCATCGTGCAGACACTTATTTAAAGAGCTAGGAATCTTCACTGTAGCCTCACAATATATATGTTCACTTATGAAATTTGTTATTTACAATCCGAATGAATTCAAAAGTATTAGCAGTGTACATGGCTACAACACTAAGAGAAAGGATGATCTTCACTACTCAAGGTTAAATCTAACTTTGGCTCAGAAGGGGGTAAATTATGCTGCCGCAAAAGTCTTTGGTCACTTACCGAATAGCATCAAAAGTCTGACAGATAGCCATATAGCATTTAAAAAGAAATTAAAAGAATTTCTTAATGGCAACTCCTACTCATTACAAGAATTTTTGGATATAGTAAGCGGGTAATTTCCCCAACCGCACAAAAAAATTAAGTATCATGTAATATTTTGTGAAATGTAATATCTTGTATAGACAGTTTTTATTAACTTGACGCGATCCACATCATTACGAAGTGTCGCATTCATGATCTATGGAAGAATTACTAATCTAATCTAGGCACGGTCCTATCAAGCCCTTGTCTTCCTCAGACGTCTGAACTGTTACAGCGGGATCTACATTTTAAAGGGGGACTCCAAACCACGGTACAATTCGGCACTTACCACATTAACAAATCATTAGCTAAAGTACAAAAAACGACGACTGGCAGAAAAAGAAAACCTACGGCCGGTTGCAGAGCAAAGCTGTTTTTCCTATGTAACCCTGGGACATACCACTTTGTTCTGCTTATCTCAGTTTATGGTTTTTGCACGTTTTCACCCCTCAAAATGTCTAGCCGCCGATTAAATACATATTTTTATGAAGAAATTTGGAAACAGATTTGGATCTTATACGGTGTACTGTTGGTGGTGGTGAATGTTATGTGGCACGTACCCTACGCCACATGAGAAGTGTGGCGACAGCAGCGCCGCCTCTAACGGTCAGGGCACAAAAGGCGAAAGCCAAGATTATTTTAACTATTGTAACGAGTCAAAGTTCCGCTTCTTTTCCTGTTCGGAAGAGCCTTTGTAAAAGTTTTGTCGTGAAAATGAAGTTTGTGCCAGCCACTGGAACACGGTGACGTGAGGCATCGTTTTACAATGAAGGCTTTCACGACCGGATGGTACTGTTGTTGATAATTCTTCCGGGTTATATGGCTGTGGTCCATGGAATTCTTCTATTCCTAACGTTGGACATCCTCAGAGGTATGGCTGGTCCTGCTGAGTCCTGCTGAGTCCTGCTGAGTCCTGCCGACTGACGAGTTGTGCGCCGGAGAGCGGCCTAAATACCGAGGATGGTTGGTTGGTTTGGGGAAGGAGACCAGACAGCGTCGTCATCGGTCTCATCGGATTGGGGAAGGATGTCGGCCGTGACCTTTCAGAGGAACCATCCCGGCATTTGCCTGGAGAGATTTAAGGAAATCACGGAAAACCTAAATCAGGATGGCCGGACGCGGGATTGAACCGTCGTCCTCCCGAATGCGAGTCCAGTGTGCTAACCACTGCGCCACCTCGCTCGGTGCTAGAGTGGTAGAGTGTAATTGTTGATGGATAAGACGCCACTGCAAGACACTTCTTCGAGTAAGGCTTAATTGGAGTCTTGTGGAACAGTCTTAACTTAGTAGTGACTGCGTAAGGTATGCAACTAACCGGCTAGAAGCGACACACTACGCACCTGCCACCAGCTTCTGCTTCTCCTTCTGCTTCTGCTTCTGCGGCTGCTGTTGCTGCTGCTCGAAGATGCGGACGGCCGCCTTGACGGAGCTGCTGGGGGGCGGCCCGGGGGCGGCCGCAGCGGGGGCGGCAGTTGCAGCGGAGGCAGCGGCCGAGGCGGAAGGCACCCCCGGCGGCGGCGGCGGCCCCACCGCCGCCGCCCCCGCCCCCGCCCCCACCCCCGCGGACAGCGCGTTGAACTTGGCGGACAGCGCCGCCACACCGGGGGCGATGGCGCGCTCGCGCTCCCGCCTCCGGGGGCAGAAGCGGGGGGCGGCCACCGGCACAGCCGCCTCCACCGCAGTAGAGCCAGACTTCATGCCGCGTCCTGCAACAGACAGACAAACCACTCTCACTTTCGCACCTCTACTCGAATGCAACACCGTTTTTCTACTGCTAGCTGCGAACTATTTTGTTGCGACCGGCGGTCAACAGTCAGTAGAAACCATTCCTAGGTAGTCACCGCCAGTCAAAATCTGTGATGGCACTAACAAATCTCTCCCCTGTCCTATCGTATTTTTACGTTCTTCGCAAGACAACAACAAATGGTTCAAATGGCTCTGAGCACTATGGGGCTTAATTTCTGAAGTCATCAGTCCCCTACAACTTAGAACTACTTAAACCTAACTAACCCAAGGACATCACACACACCCATGCTCGAGGCAGGATTCGAACCTGCGACCGTAGCGGTCGCGCGGTTCCAGACTGTAGCGCCTAGAACCGCTAGGCAGACAACAGCATGTTATTTTTAAATGCAAACATTTTAGATTAGATTTTACCGTGACTGCTTTTGACATCAAATGAAACAACAATTTTACTGTTACCAGTCATTTTTTATTTATCTCCACGACGAGTTTCAAAGGTTTGTTAAATCCCCATCAAGGTCGATTTACATTTGTTACTATGAGATGCGTCTGTATAGCGTTACGATGTTTTTGGAGGAACTTGTGGCACCGTCTCCAGTAGTAACAGGTTCCTTTATTTTCGTAACACATCACATGTATAGTGTCATATTTCGTAAACAATGGAGGTATAAACCTTTGATACGTGTCGTGCAGATAAATAGACAGTGACAGGTAGCAGTAAACTTGTTTCATTTAACAAGTTATTTATATTTCAACCTCAAACCCGTTACTGTAAAAAATTATTTACTATTCCTTGTCAAATGTTTCAGATAAAAGCAAAACAAACTACAAAAATGGATGACGAGTGAGAACCGTAATATGTGCGACCTGTTTTAAAGTGTCAGTTAACAGGTCTCCAGATTTGCAATAAGCAGGTGAGTCCCCTGCCTCTCCTTCGCTACCTGCTAGTAGGTGACCTCACGCAGCGGCCGCGACGCCCGCTTCCCCCGTGCCTTCGCGAGGTTTCTCCGCCGCCGCGCTCTCAGTGCACCTGGCAGCGCCTCGCGGCACCGCTTTGCTACGGCACCTTCCTGCCGCCCGTCAGCTGCCAGCCTTAAGCCGTCGGCACACGGACCGCGCTGTCGAAAGTTAACGTTGAGCGTGCCAGGTTCAACGTGCCGCTGAACGCTCAGGAACGATGCGACTTGTGCATACGGTACGTGGGCCCAAACGTGGCATACGCGATCGCAACGCACTCCAGCGGCAGTTGTCGGATGTTTCTAGTTCGTAAATCACACTGTTTACTCAACGGGAGCGCGTAAAAATCCCACATTAGCTTTATTAAAGCGCACATTTCTTCCATCGTCCACGAAAGGGGAAGCACCGTGTCCTATCAATAAGGACACAGGCTTATAAAAGTTCCATTACAAACAGTGCGTTACAAATTTGGAATATTTTTCTGCATAATAAAAACCATTATTTCATCATTCCCACATTTTAGTAAAACCCCAAGGTCAGTCTTACTTGATCACTGTTCCTACCCAGCAGCAGAACCTTTGCAACATGTGAATTACGAAGCGTAAGAGAAAAAGGTGCAAAATATCTTTATAGAAATAGTGCAAGCTGTCCGTTATATTAAGCCAATCGAACAATCACCTCTCAACAAGAGGTGAACTTGTATTTACTTAACATCAAATATTATAGTCTGTACTTACATTAAACTAATAATAAACTATCAGTACCTAATAAAAACCCGAATGTTAGGGGGAAAAATATTGGTTGTCAGGACGCGAACCACAGCCCCAACAAAAATGCTTAGTTGTGGACAGCGACGCTATTCATTACGCTAAACCAACATCACACCTTTCGTTACTAATCATAGTATCTTAAGCCTTGCTAAAAACCTTAATCGTAGATATGTTACTAAATGAAATTTAATTATAACAAATTGTACCAATAACAATGCGTTTTGGGTGGATCTTCAGTGTGTCGCTGCCTTCAAATAGCCTACTCTCATAATACGCAAGTTACAATAATTCTTTTGCCACTAATATGATGTTTCTCATTATTTCGTTGGAACGAATCACACACTTAACAACGGGTTTTGCAGTGATTCTCAATTTGCTGGTGCTCGGAACGGCATGTATACATATAGGCTTGAAATGTATGCCAATATGGCGCCCCACAACTCTGTTCCGAAGGGAGACAGCGTGCTTGTGACGTAGGTGGCGTTGTGCCATCTCATTGGTCAACGCTCAGAATATCTGACATGCCAGATATCGCTCAGCACGTTCGGAAAGACTCCCGAGCGTGCTATTCCACGCTATGACGTCAGAAACTCGGCACGCTCAACGCTCAACGTTCGGATGCACGGACCGGCTTTAAGCCGTCGGAACACGGACCGTGCATCCGAGCGTTGAGCGTGCCGTGTTTCTGACGTCATAGTGTGGAATAGCACGCTCGGGAGTCTTTCCGAACGTGCTGAGCAATATCTGACATGTCAGATATTCTGAGCGTGCGTCTGAGCGTTGACCAATCAGATAGCACAACGCCACCTACGTCACATGCACGTCATCACCCTCCAGCATTGAGCTCTGAGGCGCCATATTGGCATTCAGTTCAAGCCTATCTTATGTATGTCGTTTCTGAGCACCAGTAAATTCAGAATCACTCGAAAATCCGTTGTTAACTGCGTGATTCGTTGCAATAAATTAATGGGAGACAGCGTATTCGTGGCAAAGGAATTATTGTCACTTGTGTATTATGAGAGTATGTCATTTGAAGGTAGCGACACACTGAGGCTCCACCAAAAACACATTGTTCTTGGTACAACTTCTTATAATTAAATTTCAGCTAGTAACATAGCTAAGATTAAAGCATTTAGCAAGTGCCAACATCTTAGAATTGGCCACAAACGAACTGTTGTCAGTTTAGCGATGACCTACTCTCATAATACGTAAGTGACAATAATTCTTTTAGCCGGCACGGTAGCTCAGCGTGTTCGGTCAGAGAGCTGGTTGGGCTCTGTAATAAAATAACTGAGTGGAAGGATCAGCAAACTATCTTGACCGGATGTCACGTGACGTCCGCAACGAACACACACAGCGATCAACAACGAACAAAATGCAAAAATCAGACTCTTGACACTGATGAAACGGAACTATAAATGACTCAGTTGAACAAATAAATTCAAAACAATTTTATAAAAAAAAGCGTAGTCAGTAGCGTTGATGATACATGACCAGAAAGGTGATCTGATGATGATTCGCGCCTCACCAAGTCTAAATATTTTTCCTAACATTCGCGTATATAATAAGTCCTGATGCTTTATTATTAGTTAAAGTATATACAACAATAGTTGATGTTATGTAAATATAAGGTCACCTTTTTCTGAGGAGTGAGTTTGTTCGAGTGACTTAATCTACAGAACAGTTTGCGCTACTTGTATAAAGGTATTTTGTTCATTTTTCTTTTGAGTTTCGTAATTTGCCTGTTGTAAAGATTCGGCTACTAGGCAGCAACAGTGATCAAGTAAGAAAGACCTTAGGGTTTCACTAGAATGTGGGAGAGATAAAATAGTGTTTATCTTATGTGGAGAACTATTACAAATTTGTGTCGCACTGTTTGTAAAGGAACTTTTATAAGTCTCTATTCTCATTGACTGGACATGGTACTTTCCCTTTCCCTTGAAACATGTACGTCGACACTGAAGTTTTTATTTGTGTATATTGCATACAGAACAACGTTTTAATGGAGCTAACGTGGGAATTTTACGCGTGCCTGTTGAATAAACATTGTGATTTACGAACTAGAAACATCCGACAACTCCCGCTGGAGTTCGTTGCGATCGCGTATACCACGTTGGGGCCCACGTACCGTATGCACAAGTCGCATCGTTCCTGAGCGTTCAGCAGGCCGTTGAGTTCGGTACGCTCAACGTTAACGTTCGACAGCACGGTCCGTGT
Organism: Schistocerca gregaria; assembly: GCF_023897955.1. Classification (NCBI taxonomy): domain Eukaryota; kingdom Metazoa; phylum Arthropoda; class Insecta; order Orthoptera; family Acrididae; genus Schistocerca; species Schistocerca gregaria. Next base: position 861,779,201 of record NC_064922.1, read on the forward strand.
GCCGACGGCTTTACCCTCCCTGCTCCTCGCCACCCCATCTGTGTGAGCAGCTGACATGCATCGTCATGAGCTGACATTTCAGTTGCTATCGAGGTGTGTGGACACCGTCCTCAGAAGCTATACTTCGTGTTAATAAGCGACCAGTTGTTATTGCAAAGCGGCTCTTACTGTCTGCTACACCACGCAGCCACATTAGGACTGAGGTATACCGCAGAAGGCCTGTGCTGGAAATGACACACACAGCCGCGAGTCTTCCAGGGGCTAAAAAACGCGTAAACTGGACAGCGGCTGACTTGAAGGCGTGTAGCGCCGTCCGAGGAGTGGCGGTTTGGCCCCTTTTGAGACGGTGCGGGGCGGAGAGTGCAGCGACGGCCGAACGATTCGTTTTGTGTGGAGGCCGCGGTTGGTTCTGCGAAGTTCCGGGGTTGTTTTGTCTATACAGTGACTCAGGCTACCCTGGAACGTGAACCAGGATGTTTATTCGGACTTTCTGGCCATTTCTTTCATGTCCTGGTGATGACTGTGCAGCGGTGACTCGCGTCTTCGAGATGACAGAAGCCGTCTCCACGAGGCAGCGCGCTACGTTCCTGGTCTAACGAAGCCTGAGGTGCCCTGCCGAACCTCGACCGGTACGCTAAATCCTCGGGATGTGCCCGAGACGGTTTGGAACAGACTGTCTTTTGTTTTGTTATGGTTTTAGGGCGCAAAACTGCTACGGTCATTAGCGCCCGGTCTGTGACTTGAGGGGGGGGGCGAACGAAACTGAACTGGAAACCAGCAGCAATGGGAACGAAACTAAAAAAAATTGGAAAAACTAAAAAAAATTGGAAAAACTAAAAAATTGGAAAAACTAAAAAAAATTGGAAAAACTAAAAAATTGGAAAAACTAAAAAATTGGAAAAACTAAAAAATTGGAAAAACTAAAAAATTGGAAAAACTAAAAAATTGGAAAAACTAAAAAATTGGAAAAACTAAAAAAATTGGAAAAACTAAAAAAATTGGAAAAACTAAAAAAATTGGAAAAACTAAAAAAAATTGGAAAAACTAAAAAAAATTGGAAAAACTAAAAAAAATTGGAAAAACTAAAAAAAATTGGAAAAACTAAAAAAAATTGGAAAAACTAAAAAAAATTGGAAAAACTAAAAAAAATTGGAGAAACTAAAAAAATTGGAGAAACTAAAAAAATTGGAGAAACTAAAAAAAATTGGAGAAACTAAAAAAAATTGGAGAAACTAAAAGAAATTGGAGAAACTAAAAGAAATTGGAGAAACTAAAAGAAATTGGAGAAACTAAAAAAATTGGAGAAACTAAAAAAATTGGAGAAACTAAAAAAATTGGAGAAACTAAAAAAATTGGAGAAACTAAAAAAATTGGAGAAACTAAAAAAATTGGAGAAACTAAAAAAATTGGAGAAACTAAAAAAATTGGAGAAACTAAAAAAATTGGAGAAACTAAAAAAATTATGGTTTTAGGGCGCAAAACTGCTACGGTCATTAGCGCCCGGTCTGTGACTTGAGGGGGGGGGCGAACGAAACTGAACTGGAAACCAGCAGCAATGGGAACGAAACTAAAAAAAATTGGAAAAACTAAAAAAAATTGGAAAAACTAAAAAATTGGAAAAACTAAAAAAAATTGGAAAAACTAAAAAATTGGAAAAACTAAAAAATTGGAAAAACTAAAAAATTGGAAAAACTAAAAAATTGGAAAAACTAAAAAATTGGAAAAACTAAAAAATTGGAAAAACTAAAAAATTGGAAAAACTAAAAAAATTGGAAAAACTAAAAAAATTGGAAAAACTAAAAAAATTGGAAAAACTAAAAAAAATTGGAAAAACTAAAAAAAATTGGAAAAACTAAAAAAAATTGGAAAAACTAAAAAAAATTGGAAAAACTAAAAAAAATTGGAAAAACTAAAAAAAATTGGAGAAACTAAAAAAATTGGAGAAACTAAAAAAATTGGAGAAACTAAAAAAAATTGGAGAAACTAAAAAAAATTGGAGAAACTAAAAGAAATTGGAGAAACTAAAAGAAATTGGAGAAACTAAAAGAAATTGGAGAAACTAAAAAAATTGGAGAAACTAAAAAAATTGGAGAAACTAAAAAAATTGGAGAAACTAAAAAAATTGGAGAAACTAAAAAAATTGGAGAAACTAAAAAAATTGGAGAAACTAAAAAAATTGGAGAAACTAAAAAAATTGGAGAAACTAAAAAAATTGGAGAAACTAAAAAAATTGGAGAAACTAAAAAAATTGGAGAAACTAAAAAAATTGGAGAAACTAAAAAAATTGGAGAAACTAAAAACAGAAGGAAAGCTTAAAAAAACCACTGTAGAAGGGGGTTGGTTGTCCCCAAAAAGAGCTTCAAATGACTGACGTCATCTCACTGGCACTAATAAACTCGAGAACGCGATGGGCTGAGCGCGTGTCATCTGCTAAAATGGAAGATATATCAGGAGACAGCTGTAGACGGGCGCGTAACGGAGTAAAATAGGGGCACTCAAGTAAAAGGTGTCTTACCGTCCACTGCTGAGAGCAGTGGGGACAGAGTGGGGGAGGATCGCCACTTAAAAGATGTCGATGGCTAAAAGGACAGTGCCCTATCCGGAGTCTAGTTAAAATTACCTCCTCCTGACGACGCGTTCGGGAGGAAGAGGTCCAGGCACAGGGAAGAGCTTTCACGCCCCGCAATTTATTATTGGGAAGTGTCGACCAATGTGCATTCCATAAAAGAACAACATGACGACATAAAACATTCCGTAGATCGGCGAAGGGAATCGTGCCAATAGCTGGCCGAAGAAGAGAGACTCCAGCCTTGGCCGCTATGTCGGCCGCCTCGTTTCCTCAGCTACCAACATGTCCTGGGATCCAGAGGAACGCCACAGAGACGCCCCCCAAGTGGAACAAGCGTAGGCAGTCCTGAATCCGGTGGACCAGAGGGTGGACAGGGTAGAGAGCTGGGAGAGTGAGGAGAGAGCTGAAAGAATCTGAACAGATAACATACTGTATCCGCTGAAGGCGACGAATGTGTTGGACAGCATGGAGAACAGCGTAAAGCTCCGCAGTATAAACCGAACACTGGTCGGGAAGCCGAAATCGATTTGGAGTGTCGCCAACAATATAGGCACTCCCTACACCTAACGATGTTTTTGAGCCATCAGGGTAAATAATTGTGGCTTCCTTCATTTGTGCACATAGGGAACAGAGGGTGAAACGTACCAGTCAACATCCACACAGTCTGGCAGCTGTACAGGACCTAGCGCTCAACGAGAGGCTTCAAGCTGGGCGTGGCGTGTCTGGAGACATCTCTGGACACACTTCCTCTCTGAACTTCGGGGTGAGTGGGTTGTGCTACACGGCGTTAGCGTCACGTCACCTGAGAGAGGAGGGGTGCGGGTGGGTGCTACTAATTACTTTTATTTGGCCCGCTTACTAACACCTAAACAGAAGACGACACTTTTGTAAGCTGTGAATTGGCTCTCGTTAGACATTGTAAGTTTTTTCACCTTGTATATCACAAATATTCCTTTTTTTTAAATATGAACAGTTCTTCTCTCTAGAAATCATCGTTAGAACTACCGTATGAAAATACAACGAACTTCCAGAGAATTTAGTATAACACTAACGTGTTATGAAGAGGAACAGACACTGAAGTATGTCTAATGCAATCCTCCTACATTCACATACACTACTGGTCATTAAAACTGCTACACCAAGAAGAAATGCAGATGATACGAGGGCTATGCTGAAAGTTTCTAGCAGCCCATGAACCATAAGGCGGAGGACAATGGGGTTGTTTTCATTCGAAAGAGCGATGTTTCTGGACCTTGAGACGTGCGCGCGCAGCCCCTGGTTAGCGGTGATCCCCCCCCTCCCCCCCCCCCCCCCCCCCCCACATCGCGGTAAGAAAGCACAGGCAGTACTGAGTCAGAGACGGTGCAGGATGGAGCTGTCGCGCCGCGACTTTAGCGCCATGAGTTTTTACGATTATAAAAAGTTTTTAAGTGCCGAAGAATACCATTTTTCTTTGCTGCATGTTTTTGGTGAAGCTTCCCCTTCTAGGGCCACAGTTGTAACTTGGTTTCGCGAGTTTCGAGGGGTCGGCAGTCAATTGAAGATGAATCGGTTGGCCAGCAACAGCTGTGACTCCTGAAAACATTGATGCTGTGAGGAAAATGCTCAAAGAAGACCCACATCTTACATTTTGCAACATTGAAGAGACCCTAAATATTGGATCAACAGCAGCACAGACCGTCATTCATAGTCACTTAGGCCTTACTAAGAGATGTGCCCGTTGGGTGCCACATTCCCTGACAGAAAGCCAAAAGGGGGCGAGAGTGGACTGGTGTCATTTCACGCTCGAAAAATTCAATGGAGGGAAGTCCCAAGGCACCTACAATATCGTCACAGGTGATGAAACGTGGGTCTACCATTATGAACCTGAAACGAAGAAACAATCTTCTGTGTGGTGCTTTCCAGGGGAGGAACCACCCACAAAAGTTCGACAAAGTCGGAGCTCGGGAAGAAAGATGGTGGCAACTTTTTTCGCAAAGATCGGGCATCTCACCTCTGTGACCTTGGACACACGTCGTACAGTCAATGCTGAATGGTAGGTGAACAATTGTCCTCCAAAAGACATCGCCACATGGAAGCCACAGCATCCAAAGTCCAAGAGTGGGCACCTTCTGTTGCATCATGACAATGCATCTGCGCACAGGGCTGCCAGAACTATGAACTTTCTGGAGAAGGAAAAAGTGCAAGTGTTACCCCATCCCCCCTCTTCACCTGACCTAACCCCCAGCGACTTCTTTCTGCTCCCTAAGACTAAGGAAAAAATTCGAGGGCAGTAGTTTTCATCAGATGAAGAGCCCATTTCAGCATACAAGACTGCACTAAGTGACATCGCAAAAGAAGCTTAAACTGACACTTATCTAAGTGGTTTCAGAAAATGCAAAAAGGTATACATGCTAATGGAGAGTATTTTGAAAAGGTGTAAAAGTTTTTTTGCAAATAAATTGTTTTTTCACACACTCTGCTAAAAACTTTCGGCATAGCCCTCGTAAACGGATATTCATTGGACAAATATAGTAGAACTCACATGCGATTAGATTTTCACGCAATTTGGGTGAATAGATCCTGAGAAATCAGTACCCAGAACAACCACCTCTGACCATAATAACGGCCTTGATACGCATGGGCATTGAGTCAAACAGAGCTTGGATGACGTGTACAGGTACAGCTGCTCATGCAGCTTCAACACGATACCACAGTTCATCAACAGTAGTGACTTGCGTATTCTGATGAGCCAGCTGCTCGGCCACCATTGACTAGACGTTTTCAGTTGGTGAGAGTTCTGGAGAATGTGATGGCCAGGGCAGCAGTCGAACATTTTCTGTATACAGAAAGGCCCGTACAGGACCTGCAACATGCGGTCATGCATTATCCTGCTAAAATGTAGGGTTTCGCAGGCATCGAATGAAGGGTAGAGCCACGGGTCCGTAAAACATCTGAAATGTAACGTCCACTGTTCCTAGTGCAGTCAATGCGAACAAGAGGTGTCCGAGACGTGTAACCATACCATCACGCCGGGTGATACGCCATTATGGCGATGACGAATACACGCTTCCAATGCGCGTTCACCGCGATGTCGCCAAACACGGATGCGACCGTCATGATGCTGTAAACAGAACCTGGATTCATTCGAAAAAATGACGTATTGCCATTCGTGCACTCAGGTTCATCGTTGAGTACACCATCGCAGGCGCTCTTGTCTGTGATGCAGAGTCATGGGTAACCGCAACCACGGTCTCCTAGCTGATAGTCCATGCTGCTGCAAACGTCGTCGAACTGTTCGTGCAGATGGTTGTCGTCTTGCAAACGTCCCCATCTGTTGACTCAGGGATCGAGTCGTGGCTGCACGATCCGTTACAACCATGCGGTTAAGATGCCTATCATCTCGACTGCTAATGTCACGAGGCCGTTGGGATCCAGCAGGGCATTCCGTATTACCCTCCTGAACCCACCGATTCCATATTCTGCTAACAGTCATTGGATCTCGACCAAAGCGATCAGCAATGTCGCGATACGATAACCGCATTCGCGATAGGCTACAATCCGACCTTTATCAAAGTCGGAAACGTGATGGTACGCATTTCTCCTCCTTACACGAGGTATCACAAGAACGTTTCACCAGGCAATGCCGGTCAACTGCTGTTTGTGTATGACAAATCGGTTGGAAACTTTCCTCGTGTCAGCACGTGTGTGAATGCTCTGAAAAACTAATTATTTGCGTATCACAGCATCTTCGTCCTGTCGGTTAAATTTCGCGTCTGTAACACGCCATCTTCGTGGTGTAGCAATTTTAATGGCCAGTAGTGTATATTAATACTTGTTCCACAGATCATGAATACGACATTTCGTAATGATGTGGAATGTTTCACTTCAACATAAGTTTTCTTTACACAAATTAAGTTATTTTATTCGATTTTATTTTTTACAGTTACTACTACATATCTAAAAATTCATCTATTCAGTACAAGGAGCTGTCATTCAGAAATGCGTTTAATTTGCTTTTAATCTGCCAGACTTTTAATGCTATTTGGCAAATGACCAAAGATTTTTGTGATATTATAATTTACCCCTTGCTGTACCAAATTCAGATTTAACCCAGAAAAGTGAAGATCGTCGTTTCTTCTCGTTTTGTAGCTATGCACTTCGCTGTTACTTTTGAACTGGGGTGGATTTTAATAACAAATTTCATAAGAGAATGTATGTATTGCAAAGGTGCTGTGAATCTCCCGAGTTGCTCAGTTAAATGTCTGTAAGGTGATCTTCGGTGGGCTCCAGCTATTATTCTGATTACATGGTGTCGTTCAGTGAATACTTTTTGTCTTATGATAAATTACCCCAAAATATGATGCCTTATGAAAGCAGTGATTAAAATGGCATAGTAGCTGACACAGCTTGTAGCGCGCGTATATTTAAATTAAAGCACTTCAGTTACGTGATCAATTGAGAATAACGAAGTCGCGTCAGTGTCTATGAGTTTGACAGGACCTTCGGCCTCTCTCCCACTCATTTCATGAAACAGAACCATGCAGCCGCAAAATAATGCGACATTCTCTTGTTTTATATATAAAATACAGGTCCATTTACATTAATTTTTATCATTTTATCCAAAGTTCGTAAAATTAAAAGTTAGCGTAGAATAACGGACATTGATTGAAAATCATTTATACAGCGTGATTCACGAAGATGTGCAAATATTTTAGTATATCATACAAATAAAGTTAAAAAAATTCATATGAACACAGGTCCGCAAATCTTTTGTTAGGCGTTACGGCAAATAAAAGATTTTGCCTGAAATTTAGCAGCTTCGCTACCGTGGCCACCGAGATCGCCCGATTTAACACCCGGCACGGTAGCTCAGCGTGTTCCGACAGAGGGTTAGCTGCCCTCTGCAACAAGAAAAGGAAAAAAGAAAACTGAGTGAACAGGTCAACGATGAACTTTGGTAACAGTTGTCATGGGACGTCCGCCGCGAACATACACAACGACTAATTACGAACAACGTAAGATCAGGAAAAAAACACCATTGGATTTTTCTATATGGGGATGGATGAAAGACATAGTTTGTGAGGACAACGTCAATACACGTGAGGCATTACTTGCTCGCATTATAAAAGCAATACGTGAAATGAAGAACAAACCTGTGCAGCAAAATCTGTTCATACACGTGCAACTAAATGTATGGAACTCATTCGAGTCATTTTTGAACATTTATCGTGAATGTATTCTGAAATTGTTTGTACACTGTACAACTTCCTTAACACTGAGCTTTGTTTTTTTCCGGTTTAACATGAATACGAGTGTGCTATGGTATTAATAAAAGCACATTATCTAACACATTCATACAGTTTCAGCTAACGTTATTACCATCACTTTTCCAAACTTTAACTGTCTACAACTTCTGTTGTCTGGAATTTAAAAAACAAATTGGACCAAGTAGTTAATAAATAAAAAAATTTACGAAATTACTTCTTTGTTTCTCCGGATTTTCTGGGAAACTAGTGCAGATACACGTCTGGGACATGTTTTATTAGATTCACTAGATCAATAACAACAAAATAAACGGAAATCGTGCTTTACTTTAACCTCGCACAGTTATGCGATGGCTTCATATTAGCGAAGTTGCTAAATTTCGGGCAAAATCTTTTATTGGCCCTAACTCCGTAATTAAACATTTGCGGACCTATGTTTATATGAGTTTTCTTTAGTTTTACTTGTCGAATAACATATTAAAATATTTGTATATCTTCCTGATTCATCCTGTATACAGGGTGTTACAGAAAGGTACGGCGAAACATTCCTCACACACAAAGAAAGAAAAGATGTTATGTGGACATGTGTCCGGAAACGATTACTTTTCATGTTAGAGCTCATTTTATTACTTCTCTTCAAATCACATAAATGATGGAATGGAAACACCCAGCAACAGAACGTACAAGCGTGACTTCAAACACTTTGTTACAGGAAATGTTCAAAATGTCCTCCGTTAGCGAGGATACATGCATCCGCCCTCCGTCGCATCGAATCCCTGATGCGCTGATGCAGCCCTGGAGAATGGCGTACTGTATCACAGCCGTCCACAATACGAGCACGAAGAGTCTCAACATTTGGTACCGGGGTTGCGTAGACACGATCTTTCAATGCCCCCATAAATGAAAGTCAAGAGGGTTGAGGTCAGGAGAGCGTGGAGGCCACGGAATTGGTCCGCCTCTACCAATCCATCGGTCACCGAATCTGTTGTTGAGAAGCGTACGAACACTTCGACTGAAATGTGCAGGAGCTCCATCGTACATCAACCACATATTGCGTCGTACTTGTAAAGGCACATGTTCTAGCAGCACAGGTAGAGTATCCCATATGAAATCATGATAACGTGCTCCACTGAGCGTAGGTGGAAGAACATGGGGCCCAATCGAGACTTCACCAACAATGCCTGCCCAAACGTTCACAGAAAATCTGTGTTGATGTCGTGATTGCACAATTGTGTGCGGATTCTCGTCAGCCCACACATGTTGATCGTGAAAATTTACAATTTGATCACGTTGGAATGAAGCCTCATCCGTAAAGAGAACATTTGCACTGAAATGAGGATTGAGACATTGTTGGATGAACCATTTGCAGAAGTGTACCTGTGGAGGCCAATCAGCTGCTGATAGTGCCTGCATACGCTGTACATCGTACGGAAACAACTGGTTCTCCAGTAGCACTCTCCATACAGTGACGTGGTCAACGTTACCTTGTACAGCAGCAACTTCTCTGACGCTGACATTAGGGTTATCGTCAACTGCACGAGGAATTGCCTCGTCCATTGCAGGTGTCCTCGTCGTTCTATGTCTTCCCCGGTCGCGAGTCATAGGCTGGAATGTTCCGTGCTCCCTAACACGCCGATTAATTGCTTCGAATGTCTTCCTGTCGGGACACCTTCGTTCTGGAAATCTGTCTCGATACAAACGTACCGCGCAACGGCTATTGCCCCGTGCTAATCCATACATCAAATGGGCATCTGCCAACTCTGCATTTGTAAACATTGCACTGACTGCAAAACCACGTTCGTGATGAAAACTGAGCTGTTGATGCTACGTACTGACGTGCTTTATGCTAGTACTGTAGAGCAATGAGTCGCATATTAACACGAGCACCGAAGTCAACATTACCTTTCTTCAATTGGGCAACTGGCGGTGAATCGAGGAAACTAAAATGAGTTCTAACATGGAAATTAAGCGTTTCCGGACACATGTCCACGTAACATCTTTTGTTTATGTTTCCTGAAAGTTTGGCCGTACCTTTTTGAAACGCCCTGTATACAACAAATATTTACATATTTAGTTAGATATATAAAAATAATAGTAAGTGCCGGCCGCTGTGACCGAGCGGTTCTAGGGGCTTCAGACCGTAACCACGCGGCTGCTACGGTCGCAGGTTCGAATCATGCCTCGGCCCTCGGCCATGAATCTGTAGTTAGGTTTAAGAAGTTCTAAGTCTAGGGGACTGATGACCTCAGATGTGAAGTCCCATAGCGCTTAGAGCCATTTGAGCCATTAATAGAAGTGCAGTGTACGGGATGCGTCCATTAAGTGAATTTCACTATTTTATACAAAAAACATTACACTCACTTTGTCACGTTCAAATAATATTATTGGCATTATACAATGCTTCTGTTAGTTTTCCACACAGTTGCCATATTTTTCCAAGCATTTTTGGTAACGTGACAAGTTCCTCCAAAAAAGTGTTTTATCGACTCTGGTGCTGTGATCGTAGCCAACTGCTCACTGTCTATGCGACGTAACTCCAATACGACCTTTGAGTTTGAGGAACATCTGACCAATATGAACGATGCGGGAACACTTCGCAGTCGAATCATCAGAGTTCCGCCTGGGTGATTCGAGCTGCGACGGGCCGAGTGTTATCACCAAGGAAGTGAACTTGGCGAGACAGAAGTCCGGGACGCTTTCTTTTGACGGTAGCTCGCAGTTTCCCCAAGACGAGCACAAGACTCGACCTGGTACAAGACTGGTTCGGAAAAACTTTCATCACGTTACCAAAAATGCTTGAAAAACATGGCGACTATGTAAAAAAGTAACAGAAGCATTGTACAATGTCAATAAAATCACTTGAGCATGATAAAACGTGTGTAACGTTTTTTATAAAGTACGGAAAGCTGCTTATTGGATCTCTCTTGTACTTTAAAAAACAGTTCTAGGCGTTCAGTCCGGAACCGCGAGGCTGCTACAGTCGCAGTTTCGAATACTGCCTCGGGCATAGATGTGTGTGATGTCCTAAGGTTGGTTAGGTTTAAGTAGTTCTAAGTTGTAGGGGACTGATGACCACAGATGTTAAGTCCCATAGTGCTCAGAGTCATTTGAACCCCCTGTTAAAAAACAGTGACAACAAAATTTGGCCCTAAAGAAAAATGAATTGTCTGTGAGTCCACAACACACATTCAGCTTCACTGGCAATTATAAATACAGTAAAATTAGAAGAAAGGGAACAGGGCGACACGAAGAATGCATATACAATCGTACACAAGATATCTGAATTTTAATTTTTGGCCGCTATATTTGAAGACGGTTCCCGAAGAGAACCAAAAACGGCCATAATAAATAAAAAGAACCTCTGTGGTGCAGACATTGGCAAAATGCTACGGAAAACGATGTAATGAAACCCTAAGAACCTTCCAAGACCGTTTCACTACGATTTGTGTTGAGCTAATGGAAGCCATCACAACGCAGTCTTGTACCTGACGCACGGCAACCGCGAGGTGTCCTGTGCTCATTGGTACGCAAATGACATGAAAGCAATGTGCGTAGTAAAGTGATGTGAAACGTGTTGTCCTTAGCGTAAGTTACTTTAAGTTAGATTACGTAATGTGTAAGCTGAGGGACCGATGACGTCAGCAGTTTTGTCCCGTAAGACCTTACCACAAATTTCCAAGTACTGAAGACAGATCTTTAACGATAAGCTGCAAATCAGATTTTTCGTAGTAGTTTTTTTTAGGCTTCTTTAGAATGAAGCTGTTGTACACTTAACTAGTATGGATTACGTAACTGAACGATTATGTAGGTAAATATAAGCCTGGTACAGTGGTGGCTTTGAAAATAAGCGTATAAACTTTGTGTCGTGTGACTTGGCATCATGTAATGTCCAGCTAATAATGTCTCGTACTATTATTGTAGAATGAAGAACTTCTCACAGCTAAACTGAAGAATTTTATGGCACTATCAGCAAAAGGAAAGTTAGCATATTTTTATTGTCACACAATCGTGATGTAATGTTAGTAGTACACTGCTCGTTAGTCTTTTCTCGTTCGCTATGCGACAGACTAGCCCACGAATGAAGTAAACGACAATAGTTACACAAACCATGTCTCTTAATGATTCCATGGACATTACAACAAAATTTGCTAAATTCGTCAGTCTCAAGAATAGCGTGAGTCAGGATGTATATGATTTGATGGATAGTTTTGGTGATTCTGGGAAAAGTTTCATATGAACGTATGTCGTACTTCCAATGGTTTCCGAGATACATTCAGTATCACTTGGTACTTTTTCCTGAATAGTTCGGAAGCCACACACCTTAGCCAAAACGTGTCTTAGTACGATATTAAATTTAGTAGAAAGAAGTCATATTTCTTTTTTATCTAGCGTTAATAGTTAAAAATAAAAAGCACGAGAATACTGAAAATCGTGCGACGCGAGCAGGCTCTGCAGCTTAGGTAGCTTTTGTAGGCCAATTTCAGGTAGTTTCCCGAACCGATTTACTACAAATGTCCCATATCAAATTGTTCGCCTTAACTTCCTCTACACTACTGTGATAGGTTGTAAACAATGACGATGGCTAAATAATACAAATTATAAATAACAATGCACATAAAATCTGTTTCATCTCGGATAACATTCGTAATAGGGCATGTGTCCATATGAAATTTTTTATTCAGAATCACTAATATCACGGCTCAAAGCATATACCTTTCGTCCTGACTTACCCTGTATTTATATTCCTTCTTGAGACTTTTTGCGATGCGTTCATATAACGTGGAAGAGCATCAAGATTTCTATGTTTCAGTGTCTCAAAACACAAGTAAAGTAAAACGTTTTGTACTGATCCGCAGCTGGCCGGGGTGGCCGAGCGGTTCTAGGCGCTACAGTCTGGAACCGCTCGATCTCTACGGTCGCAGGTTCGAATCCTGCCCCGGGCATGGGGGTGCGTGATGTCCTTAGGTTAGTTAGGTTTAAGTAGTTCTAAGTTCTAGGGGACTGATGACTTCAGATGTTAAGTCCCATAGTGCTCAGAGCCATTTAAACCATTTGAACTGATCCGCAGCACAACATATCGTTGTCGCAATGATACGTCAGACATACACTGAACAGAGGCAGGAGATGATTTTTCGAAGTTTAGTGGCTATTATCTTTAACAATGAACATCAAACATGAAAATCTTCAGTCATCTCCGTGTCTCCAAAACGAGACAAGTTAGACTTCTTTTTCGTCGTCGGTTCTCGATATTTCCCTCGGCGTCAACGCTCCTCCACGGCGAGCTGTTACATTTCCTCCCACACTTTTAATACTTCTGGCGCTACAGGAGTCGCCCTTGCTTCAGTCTGTAACCAAACAGCAGAGTGGAAGCGCTGTTTTGGTGGCGCTCGGCTGATCCACGCCCCGTCACTGCCGGCACCGCGTTGCAGTCGCAGTCGGGTGAGCACGTCGCGCGGTTGGCCACACTTTCTGGGAGGCAGGTCCTCCAGCTGCGACCGACGAAAGACAACTAAGTCAGTCTTAAACGTCAAATCTCACGTCGCGCTGGAAAGGTGCAGACCATGGCCGCCTCAAGCTTTTCTTCTTTCTTTTCTTTTCTTTTCTTTTTTTAACTTGGTTAGTAGAATAATGTTTAGCCAAGTGTGTCAGCCGGCAGCTCGCGACGCGTTGTAGTTGCTCACGGATAGGAGGGAGAGAGTGATGATTGGAGGGGGTAGGGGGAAGCAGCTGCGAACGACAGAGGGCAGTAGACTTCCCGGAACACAGGCTGCCGCGTATCTGGCTGCGCGTCCTGTCGATAACACACTGTGTGTGTGTGTGTGTGTGTGTGCGCGCACTTCTCCCTGTGGACCCGGGAAATGTGCAGCAGCAGCTGTATACAGCACACACATCTACGTCTCTAGAGCAACGTATGCTGGACGGTCGATTTCTGGTCCCACAGCTACACTTCAAAGAGCGGGAGTGGAACGATCAGCTGTTTCTCGACTTTCATTCCACCTCCCCCTGCTTATGTAACTCTCAGTAACGCGTACTACGTCGTAAGGCGGCGGTGTGGAATTACGAGGGATGGGGAGGGCCGTCTCCCCAAGCAGCGTCTTCCCAGACCCGCTGTATCTGCTGTATCCTCGGGCAGAGTGAATGGGCTGTGTGCTAGTGGAATCAAACGCTGCTTCGTATGTAGCGTTTGGTGTATTCGCGGATTTCGACACGTTTTCCAAGTGCGTGTCTGACAACTTTTAATACTTCCGGTTCTGAATGGCGGTCAAATTTTTAAGTTTTTCTGCAGTTATCCCCAATCGGAACTTTTATTAATCTGTAACTGGTGGTTCAAATTTTTTGGAGATTTGTGGTAAGATCTTATGGGACCAAACTGCTGAGGTCATCGGACCCTAAGCTTACACACTACTAAATGCCCGAGGGAGGACTCGAACCTCCGACGGTGACGGTGGGGGGGGGGGGGGGGGGCGGGGGGGGGGGAAGCTAGCTGCGTGACCGTGACAAGTCGCCTTAGACATCGCGCGGCTAGCTGGTGGTTCAGTCGGAACTTTTGCTGAGGTCATCGGACCCTAAGCTTACACACTACTTCATGCCCGAGGGAGGACTCGAACCTCCGACGGTGACGGTGAGGGGGTGGGGGGTGGTGGTGGGGGGGGGGGGGGGGGGGAAGCTAGCTGCGTGACCGTGACAAGTCGCCTTAGACATCGCGCGGCTAACTGGTGGTTCAGTCAGAACTTTTAATTATTTGCAGTACCTAGACCTGGGACTCATAATTTTCGTTGTTCATTGAACAGTCGCTACTTATGCTTCGTTTGTCGAACAGTGAGTCACTTGCGGCGTCATTGCTCAGAAACCTTGAAATTTTACTGTGTTACCTACGTTGCACAGGGGCTCACTAACCGGTCTACAGACTCTAATGCTTTGTTTTAATCAATATCTGTACAGCACTTTGCGGTTAATACTGACTCAGCCTCATAATAGGTACCAGGAACAGTGTTTATGGAATTTGCTGAAATAAACTTTGTAATAAGAGAATCAATTCGTTTTAGCTTCAGTAATTTATAATACCTGGCCAGTTCACTGTAACTTAATTGTATACTTAGGAAACTGGGTGCAGGTGATTGATAATTGAAGTCAAAGCGGCAGTTGCAACCAGTCCCAAACAACGTTGGTTGCCTTTCAGCTCAAAGCACGTTCCTCGGGACACTTATTTGTTAACAACGTAGAAGGGCCCCGACGATCTCCAACTCCTCGAAATTTGTATATTTTGTTACCCTGTACACGTCTGACGAGTGAAAATTACAACTACTAATGGAAGTTACGACACTGCACAAGAAATGCCAGATGATCTGGACAAAGCACTTCGATATAGTAAAAAAGGGAAGTAATGAGGGGATAAAGGTGTTTCAGTAGAGACGAACTGTGAAGTCTCATCCTCCTCTCCGCAATATACGAAGTATTCACTAAAATTGCCATCACTTACAAATGTATTCCTTTTTGAAAAGGCAATGAAACGTTTGTAATTCATGACCTGATTCATACACTGAAAAAATGAGTATCATAGACACTTTCCATGGTATTCATAGGGTTTGTGAAAGTTTATGACTGAATTTAAGGAAAATATCTCTTAACAGTCCTACTACGTTATTTCCCTGAAGAACATACACACGAATGTTGGTGCTTCGATTATACTTCGTCATGATAGTGGGAAATTAAAAACCGAAAGAGAAGCCATGCAATGAGATCCAGTACAACGGAAATTCTTCTCAGCCGTCCTGGCGGTAGTTTCCCGATCCTTAAGCTGGGAAAGCAAGTCAAAGCGAACGTTGCTGTGCCGCTGATAATACGTGCAGCGACCGTACCTCACTAGCAGAGCAGTACAAACTACAACAGTAAACTACACATTGAAACCAAAACCTGAGAGCTGAGCAACAGATGAATTAAAAGTTTTAAGCGGTGGTCGTGGTGGTGGTTTGGGGGGGGGGGGGGGGAGGAATTACAAAAATTATGTGAAATTATAACAGGAAGACAAAGTAGGCACACAAGAAACTCTTCTGGTAAAATCTGAAAGACAGTAATAACTGCAGGAAGCGACACAATAAGCCTCTCACAAAAAAAGGAAAGAAACTATGGGTAAAAGAGCAAATAACAGCAATAAAGCACTACGAAGGAAGTGAAAAGGGGAAGATGAATCAGAATACAATAAAGTAAGAAACTTAACACGGAAGCAAAAAAGTTACAGAAAAATGCGTGAACTAAAAAAAATAGTTTTAAGGCACATAACTAGATAAGAAAGCATTTTGGAAAACGAAAAGATGACATCAACTGAATCTACTTCAAGAAAGGAAAAATACTTATGGAAAATGGTGAAGTGACGTCTAGGTGGAAACAATATATGAAAATGTTTTATTGCGAACCAGAACAGTTATATGAAGATGGTATCTGTTCAAATGGCTCTGAGCACTATGGGACTTAACATCTATGGTCATCAGTCCCCTAGAACTTGAAACTACTTAAACGCAACTAACCTAAGGACATCACACAACACCCAATCGTCATGAGGCAGAGAAAATCCCTGATCCCGCCGGGAATCGAACCTGGGAACCCGGGCGTGGGAAGCGAGAACGCTACCGCACGACCACGAGCTGCGGAATGGTATGGACATGTCCGAAAGAACAGACACCATCTGGTGACCTTGCAGCGCTCTAGAATGAAATGATAATCAAACCAAGACTCGACGCTGTCGACAGGCGTTGGTACACCTCACCGAAAACAGTTGAAAATGTGTGCCCCGACGAACCAGGGATCTCCTGCTTACATGGCAGACGCTCTCTCCATCTGAGCCCCCGAGGGCACAGAGGATAGTGCGCCTGCAGGGACTTATCCCTTGCACGCTCCCCGTGACACCCACATTCCCAACTTCATGTCCACACTCTACATTCGTAGTGTCTCTGCCCATTACACTCATTACTCGCGGCAGACAATCTTACCGAGTCTCGTAAGAGTTCGGGCAATACGTGTGCATCCGCACAGGAGGAGGAAGTGAATGGCCGTTTAGCCTTAACTGCATGAAGATAGTATATGTTCTTTCGGACATCTATTCCACGTCTACATAGAACAGGCAATAAACGAGTGCTAACACGGCTGTGCAGGAATCAGTATAAATGGAAGAGACACTTGTTTAACCCTGCAGCTGACGGAGCCCTACTAGCTCCAGATGAAATTATGTCCAAAGAATCTTAAAAGTTATGGATACATGGAAAGAGAGGAGTAAAAAAATGGAACTTAACTCAAAAAACGGACAAACCCTCATGTGATATACGGAAACAGAAGAAATAAACATCAAAATTATAGGAAAGAAAATAAAACGAAACAAGGAAGATCAAACAAACACTTAGGAAGTAAGGTAACTGAAGAAGCAAAGATGATATGAAAAAAAAGAGTAGCAAAACCAACGTTCGTGGACAGAAGAAAAATGCTTTGTACAAAGGTCATAAATACTGAAATGAGAAAAAGGTGGTTAAGAGCTGCAGTTAGAGCATAACACTGTATGACTGTGAAACATGGACCTCAGGAAAGACTGGAATGAAATTTTTTGAAACACTTCAGGTATGGTGCTGGAGGCATGTTAAAGTGGACTGATAAACCTAACTATCAGTGGGTCTTGCAAAGAAATGGCGAAGAAATAGAGCGGAGAAGGAATAAGTGGATTGCTTACTTAATACGGTAAAACCATTAGTATATGTCCTACAACGCCAAGGCTAAACCGACTTCCAGCAATGTAAGTGTCCATGCCGCAAGGCCAGAATCGTGCTACACTATTTTCAGGGGGATGACAGTGAACTCACGTTGATGTCACGGAGACGGCCGCTGTGACCGAGCGATTCTATGCGCTTCAGTCCGGAACCGCGGTGCTGCAACGGTGGCAGGTTCAAATCCTGCCTCGAGCTTGGGTGTGTGTGATGTCCTTCCTTAGTTTACATAGGTTTAAGTAGTTCTAAGTTCTAGGGGACTGATGACCTCAGATGTTAAGTCCGTAGTCCTTAGAGCCATTTGAACCACATAATTTCACGGAGTCCGAATTCGCATGATCTGACCCGACAGAAAACTTGCGGTGTACTATCAGTTGCCAGTTACAAGCCTTCAAACCGCCGGCCCGTATTTCACTGGAATTGCGTGACACGTCCGTAGACACCAGGTAGCACATACCTCCGAAATTTGGCGAATCCACATCATGAAGAATCGCTCTTGCACGCCGATAAAGGGTCCCAAAACGTGATTAAGTTGGTGGATGTAATCTTTCGCCTCGTCAGAGTATACATTGAGGTAACGAAAGTCATGGGATAGCGATATGCAAATATACAGATGGCAGTAGTATCGCAAACACAAGGTATAAAAAGGGAAATTTATCGGCGGAACTGTCATTTTTAGTTTTTCGACGTTATCACGGCCGCGTGAAGGGAATTCACGGAGTTGAACACCAAATGATAGCTAGACGTATGAGACATTCCATTTCGGAAATCGTCAGGGAATTCAATATTCCGAGATGCACACTGTCTAGAGTGTGCAGATAATGCCAAATTTCAGTCATTACCTCTCACCACGTATGACGCACTGGCCGACGACCTTCACTTAACGACCGAGAGCAACAGCGCTTGCGTAGAGTTGTCAGTGCTAACAGACAATCAAAACTGCATGAAATAAACGCAGAAGTGAGTGTAGGACGTATGACGAACGTATTTGTTAGGACAGTGCGACGAAGTTCGCATAAATTGGTTACTGCAGCAGACGGCCGATGCGAGTGCTTTTGCTATCATTGCATACCCTGCAGCCTCTCTCCTGGCTTCGTTGCAGTGTGCGCTGGACCATAAGCGATTGGGAAACCATGGCTTGATGAGTCCAGATTTCAGTTCGTAAGAGTTGATGGTAGGGTTCCGTTGTGGTGATGGTAGGGTTCCATTGTGGTGCAGGCCCACTGAAGCCCTGGACCGTGGTTGTTAACAAGGCACTGTCCAATCTGCTGGTGGCTCCATACTGCTATGGGCTGTGTTTACATGGAATGGATTCGGTTCTCTGGTGCAGCTGAACCTACTGAAACCATTTGCAGCAGTTCATAGACTTCATGTTCCCAATGACAATGAGCAATGCCACCGGGCCACAGCTGCTCGGGACTGGTTTGAACAACATTCTGGACAGTTCGGGAGATGATTTGGCCATCCAGATCGTCCGACATGAATCCCATCGAACATTTCTGGGACGTAATCGAGAGGTCAGTTCGTACACAAAATCCTGCAAGGGCAGCACTTTCGCAAATATGGATGTTTACAGACGCAGCGTGGCTCAATATTTCTTCAGGGGTCTTCCAACTACTTGTTGAGTCAATGCAACTTGGCGTTACTGCACTACACTGTGCAAAAGGAAGTCCGACACGACATTTGTCACCTCTGTGTACATGCCAAGTGGTTTCAGACAACGGTTGAAAATGTCACGACTTATATACACTGAAGAGCCAAAGAAACTGGTGCACCTGCCTAATATCGTGTAGGACCCCGCGAGCACGCAGAAGTGCCGTAACACGACATGACAAGGACTAAACTAATGTCTGAGGTAGTGCTGGAGGGAACTGACACCATGAATCCAGCAGGGCTGCGCATTAATCCATGACAGTACGAGGGGGTGGAGATCTCTTCTGAATAGCACGTTGCAATCCATCTCAGATATGCTCAATAATGTTCATGTCTGGAGAATTTGGTGGAAAGGGGAAGTGTTTAAACTCAGAAAAATGTTCCTGGTGCCATTCTGTAGCAATTCTCGACGTGTGGGGTGTCACATTTTCCATGCTGGAATTGCCCAAGTCCGTCGTAGTGGACAATGGCCTTAAATGGAAGCAGGGGACCAGACAGGATGCTTACGTACGTGTCACCTGTCTCAGGTTCGTGTCTAGAAGTATCAGCAGTCCCATATAACTCTTACTGCACACGCCGCACACCGTTACACAGCCTCCACCAGCTTCAGCAATCCCCTGCTGACGTGCAGGGTCCATCGATTCATGAGGTTGCTTCCATACCGTATATGCCCATCCGCTCGATAGAATTTGAAACGAGACCCGTCCGACGAGGCAGCAGGATTCCAGTCATCAACCGTCCAATGCCTGCGTCGAGGGGCCCAGGCGAGGCGGAAGCGTGTCGTGCATTCATCAGGGGTAAGTAGGCTGTTTAGGTTTTTATTTTGGCAACGCCACGTACAGCTCCGTATGAAAATTCCTGACTGCGCTGTGTGCAGTCTGTGGCTGGTTAGACTCACTGTTGGAATATTAGCTAGTGCAGCGTTGGGCAGTTAGAGGCGAGCCGCCAGCAGTGGTAGATGTGTATGTGTGTGTGTGTGTGTGGGGGGGGGGGGGGGAGATGCCAGAGTTTTGACCGGACGATCTGGACGTGTGTCCGTCAGAAAAAGGAAATTTGTTTAATTGCATGTCATGAACTGACTTTATATATATAATGACTTTTAAACACTATTAAGGTAAATACATCGATTGTTCTACATCAAAATCTTTCATTTGCTAACTATGCCTATCAGTAGTTAGAATCTTTTATTTAGCTGGCAGTATTGGCGCTCGCTTTATTGCAGTAGTTTGAGTAACGAAGATTTTTGTGAGGCAAGTGATTCATGAAAGGTACAGGTTATTGTAAGTCACAGCCATTCTTTTGTAGGGAATATTGAAACTCAGATCGCTTTGCGCTAAAAATATTATGTGTCAGTTTAGTGATGATCAGAATAAGTAAAGAGAGAACTGTCTGAGTACGTTCATTTTTGCTCAGCTGTTTGAAAATCAAATTACGTAAAACTTTTTTTCCAGAACTGTCATTCTTTACAGACAAAAGGGAAGTTTCACTACGGCTCTGAAGGCCCATATCGATGATATTTCGTTGAATGGTTCGCATGCTCACACTTTTTGATGGGTCAGCACTGAAATCCGCAACAGTTTTGCGGAAGGGTTGAATTTCTGTCACGTTGAGCGATTCTCTTCAGTCGTCGTTGGTCTCGTTCTTGCACGATCTTTTTCCGGCAGCAGTGATGTTGGAGATTTGATGTTTTACCGGATTCCTGATAGTCACGCTGCACATCTGAAATGGTCTAAGGGAAAATCCCAACGTCATCGCTACCTTAGAGATGCTGTGTCCCATCGCTCGTGCGTCGACAATAACACCACGTTCAAACTCACTTAAATCTTGATAACCTGCCATTGTAGCAGCAGTAAGCGATCTAACAACTGCGCCAGACACTTGTTTCCTTATATAGGCGTTGCCGACCGCAGCGCCGTATTCCGCCTGTTTACATATCTCTGTATTTGAATACGCATGCCTATACCAGTTTCTTTGGCGATTCAGTGTAATATGATTATTGATCGCCTACAGAATGGGGCACAATGAAGTAGCCTCTTCGCAAACTGTGATTCAAATTGTTTGACAACAGTCGGGCGTCCCCTGATAATGACATGCCGGCTAAGCCTTGGCACACCGGAGCATCAAATGCATTAAGAAAACTGAAACCGTTCGTCTAAAAGGGTTCTGTCTAAGACAGCTTCAGTGGGCAATAATAAATATCTTAGTCTTTTCTGTGGGCGAGGAGTTCTTATTATCTAATCTGTGCGAGGAAACAAACTGTGCTCTCCTCTTTCTTTTCCTCCTCCAGCAAACGCACGGAGGAATAGAAAGCCGAAGACCTAGGGTTCAAAGGATGACGTTAATGCTACAGAAACCTCACCAACTGTATGTAAATGCAGCCTTAGCTAAAAAAGAACATTAAAGTAACTGCGCCAGCTCTAATTTGTGAAAATGACATCGATATTCTAATTGTCGAGGTCAGATCCTGCACGACAACTTCCTTCTACCAACCACCACATGGAGACTTTGTCTCTGTGCAGCAAAAAAAAATTTGCCGTCTCACACCTTAAAATTTGTTACTGGAGATTTTAATTGCCATACCTGAGGGTAAACTGAAACCAATAGAAATGGTGAGAGACTATGACAATTGGCAGAAGGGGTGAATTTAGAAGTAACAGATGATGCGAAACAACCCGCATCCTTCAACAGTGGTAGATGGCACGGAGGATACAATCCGGACAATGTCTCTGTTAATGGAAACCCGATATCACGGATCCAACACAGGCCAATAACTTTATACTCAGTGTGGCTGCTGTCCGACCCGAAGTAGTTCACTTCAAAATATGCTTTAATTTTTTTTAAAAATGGCAGTGTTTTACGGAGGACTTGAACCAGAAAATCATGCAATTGGAACGACGCATCAGTTCTTATGACAACTTTGTCCTGAATACACTGTGGGCCTTAAAGGAGCATGTACAACGACGGCACTATCTCAGTTTGCAGTATTCGAGCAGGGAGAAAGGTCCTACAAGCAATATGAACAGCGCAAACGAGATGATGGTCCAGATTGTTAGGGAATCTCGACGTGAAGCAAAACAGCCGTCGATCTTCGAAATTGGTAAAAAATTTCTCCAACTATCCTAAAAATGCAGCACCTGATCTAACTCGGGTGACTCTAGACAGGGTCGCTTGCCGCCTTCTATTAAATGCGAAAATAAAGTGAGCCGTGCGGTTCTAGGCGCTTCAGTCCGGAACCGCGCTGCTGCTACGGTCGCAGGTTAGAATCCTGCCTCGAGCATGGATGTGTGTGATGTTCTTAGGTTAGTAAGGTTTAAGTAGTTCTAAGTCTAGGGGACTGATGACCTCAGATGTTAAGTCGCATAGTGGTTAGAGTCATTTTTTGAGCTGACAAACTTTAATTAATACGACTATCAGATAACAAAAAGCATATTATAATATACGCGCAACAGCAAATAATCGAACAACTTTAAAACGTTTGCTGAAAAACTTTATACCCAATAACAACGTACAGAAATAATGGTTTACTCAGTGTTGAAATATGTCCTTCCATAAAGTCAGAACATGTACTGATGAAGACAATAAAACCTAAATAAGCTTATGTACTGAAATAAAATATCAATCAGCGTACTGTCTACCAGTTCTCTGCATGATGCCCGTAAAATATGCTGCAGGCCGCGCAGCAAAGGCAGGTTAGTGTTTAACCCTTTAAGTGACATTGGTAAATATATATACCACTGGTCTTAGAAGGCGTGTATTACTTTATGTGCCAGAAATATTTGATTTTATTGGTATCAATACAGGCGTAATAGTTTCTCTAATAAGAATGGGTAGCTTTTTTTTCCGACCAGGAATGCTTGCGATATCACCGAACAGATAAATAACAATACAAATATTTACCGATGGTCTTAAAAGACACCCGTCTTCATAGCTTGTTTTCCGTTTAGATAGCATTTTTCACCTGCTGATTTACTTTTCTCATATAAACGACGGTAAGTTCAGTTCATAGTAACATTTACTACATTATAATGTATAAAATCAATAATGGAGTCGCTTGTAAGCATGTTTATAACTTGTTTTCTTCCGCGCGGCACGTGGAAACAGATTGTCGTCACTTCAGTTCCTACTTACATCCAGTTTTATTGACTATATAGTGTGAAACGCTTCTAATGGTGTATGAACATTGCAGATAGTATTGTTTCACCTAAAATGTTAGCCGCCGAGATAACAAATTATTTCCGCTGACAGTGCATATGTAGGATGATTACTGAAACTAGGCAAAATGATGAAAACAGTTTATGCAGGTACTTGGATTTAACAGGCATATTACTCGTTTGCTTTGGGTTGGCTTTTATAGTCAAAGGGATCATATTGCCATTCGTGGCTATATCTTTTAGATCTGCAAAGAGACTCCATGGATGTGGCATAGTTCCACGTCAGATAAAGTTCTAGGTAACCAGTTAATGAGGTTACAAAAGAGCACACAGAAGATTCAGAAATTGGAGGAGACACTGCTGCAGGCCGTGTAGCTGCTATTCTAGAGTTTCAAAGACTACTACAGTAACCGATGCTAGACTGGCTAACGCAATGTCCAGTAGACCCGCGAGTGAAACGTCGAGTACATAATGCAGGAGGCAGCATGGGCAGTTCGCTCGTGTGTGAAGAAGCAATCATGAAATTTGCTGTGGTACTGAAGTCGCTGCGAATGCGGAATTCACAGCTTTGTCTGAATTTGGTTGTGAACCCCAGACCCATGTCCTAGGGACAGAGGTTTACTAACAGAAGATGACATTGTTAATTTCATGTAGATTTTTTGAAACTTTACAGCTAATAATATGCACGCCCGAGGCATTAGTATAAATATTTACCACTGCATACCACGTGGTGGACACAGAAATAAGTAATAACTTTATTGGTTACTATTCCAAAAGGAGTAAATACTGGCATGTACCTCATTGTTATATTGGGTAAAACATTTTGTCACTTAAAGGGTTCTAGTCCAGTCGACAACAGAGACAGAGAACAAGCTTAGAAAACAGGGAAGGGGCAGAGGTAGGGCAGGAGATCGGCCTTGTCCTTTACTAGGGAACCAAGCCGGAATTCGAAGTAAGGAATTTGGGAAATCCATGCAGAACGTGAAATCTGATGGCCGGACGCTGAACATGTACCGATGTCATCTAGAACGCGAGTCCAGTGGTTTACCAGTGCCTCGAACGCCTTGCTTGCCGTACAGAAGCAGGCATGACGCATGTTTACGGAGTGGCTGCATTTGAACCCCCAAGCTACACTTTCCAAATAATATCTTAGACTCTCAGCATTATTTTGATATAGTAGGTACCTAGCGTTTCCATTTATATTTCGGTTCGTGTCGTTCCGATCTACGTGTCTGTGTCGCAGACGTGCGCGCGCGCGCCTATAAGACACTTCTTGAATGTTTTCGCAAGAAATGTTGATACGCAAAATGTATTCCGATCGCTGGAGTCTCCGTTGGTCGAACGTATTCTAGGAAGACCTGTCTAAGAGCTGACGGAATGATGGCGTGATCCAGTTTCAACATTTTCGTGCAGACTTCACATCATCGATCAGTCTAAAAAAGTAACAGCAAATCTGGAGATACTGTAAGATAGATCTAAAAACATTATAAGACAATGCGGGCTTTCTCGGTAAATTTCGCTAGAGCTCCATCGAACACTGACATGTAGGAAACTGAGTTAATATTAAAAACTGAGAAGTTAACTGCAGGTAGTCCGACTAGAATTTGAACACCTCCTACGGACAGTAGGAGTTAATCGTCGGTACAGAACATTTATAGCAATATCACAGACATCGGAACAGATCGTCATGTATCTCGAAATTTCTCCGCAGTTTGAAATGTTGGAACTTCCTGGCAAATCTGTATGCCAGACCGATACTCGATGCAGGGACTTTGCTTTTCGCGGCCGATGGACTTCTCGACTGTGCTATTCAGGCAGGACTTACGACCCGCCGTCACAGCTTCACTTAGGGCAGAACCTCTTCTTCCCACCTTTACAGAGGCTGTACCGCACAACTTCCAGGATGGACACTCCTGGGGAAAAGGGAACTTCCATCGTGGCACTGTATGGCGACACTGGTGCGTGGCGCACAGGTTCATCTGTCAGGCAGTAAGACTAGAGCGCACTCTCAACTGCACGGAGGGGGACGTTACCGCTTGGCGTTGTAATGCGCAGCCGCAGCGCCTACTGGCCTCCACGCTGCCTACCCGCCGCCCAGCAGTGCAGTACTGGCTGCATCAGCTGTGCCCGCAGGGGCAGGTCATTGCCGTGGAAGCTTGCTACTGGTACAACGCAGCATCAAAACATTACGACCCCCTGCATGATAGCGTCTTGGTGTACCTTCCGCTTGCGACACAGCTGCGATTTTGGTGGCATGTATTCGAAAAGGCCTTTGTAAATTTCCGGTAGTATGTGGTACCAGATCTCTACACACAGGGCACGCAACTCTCGTAAATTACGGGACGGTGTTTACGAGCACTGACCTGGCGACCGATAGCGTCACTACTGTACCGCGTCGGCTTCAGAATAAGCCCAGGCATCAACCTGAGTTCACTACCATGCTCCTTAAACCACTGTAGCACGATCCTGGTCTTGTGACATTGATCTTTATAAAGCTGGAAGATACTTCGCCATCAGGGAAAGACATCAAGCATGCAACGCTGCAGTTGGTCGGCAATTATGTTCGCTTTGGCCGCAGCTGCTATAGTGTCTTCTAGTACTACCACAGGTCCCACAGAAGCCCAGGCGAACGTCCGCCATAGGATAACAGTGCTCTCCACGGGCCTGCGTCCTTGGTGCGCTGCACATTTCTAGCGCCCGTCCGCCTGGATTGTAGCCTGTCTCGGCCCGACTATCGACCTTGTGTAAGAAGAAACGTGAGCCACTCGACCAGGTGACACGTTTCCAATGACCCACTGTCCAGTCTCGATGACCCCTTGCCCTCTGGAACCATAATTATTGACACTGTCGTTGGGGAAAAAATGGTTTAAATGTCTGAGCACTGTGCGACTTCTGAGGTCATCAGTCCCTTAGAACTTAGAACTAATTAAACCTAACTAACCTAAGGACATCACACACATCCATGCCTGAGGCAGGATTCGAACCTGCGACCGTAGCGGTCGCTCGGCTCCAGACTGTAGCGCCTAGAACCACACGGCCACTCCGGCCGGCTCGTTGGGGCAACGTGGGAAACCACCTAGGGCCCGGTTGCTGCGGAGACCCACGTTCAACAACGGCACTGAACTTTGAGCTCCGGAACACTTGTGCCTGCACCAGCATTGTACTCTGTCTTCAGATCTGCCAAGGTAGCCGCGCGTCCTGCTTCACAGAGCGGCCGTGCCTCCCACCTCCACTTCTGCGGTCTTCTGTTTAATGATACTTAAGCAGCTACAAAAGTTACGGTTTTACTGATAGAGGTCATTACACGTATGTATCACAAAAATAGATACAGAAAATTATTTTTTTTTTGTTATACTATCTTTTGTTGACCATGGTACGAACTTTTTAGTTTTTACGTAATCAACATTGCTAACAATTTTGTTAGTCGTGAACAACGAACGGCTATTTGCTTCCTCGTCTTGGAAAGGAAGGACTGTGATAAACGACCACATTAAGCTGTCTTTTGACGTGAAAGCCTTTCGTGTCAAAAGGAAACAATACCATTAATTTCTACTGGTCCTCTTCATTTTTTCTAAGTGAAAAAAGAGGAAACCATCTTATCTCCCTATAGAACTAATGTTCTTAAAGCTGCTGATAATGGCCTTGGTGACACAAATAAATAATAATGTTTACAAGGAGAATAAGGCCAGCGTATATCAAAATGAAGTACTGTTAAATCATGTAGTAGTTGTTGTTGTTGTGGACTTCAGTCCTGAGACTGGTTTGATGCAACTCTCCATGCTACTCTATCCTGTGCAAGCTTCATCTCCCAGTACCTACTGCAACCTACATTTTTCTGAATCTGCTTAGTGTATTCATCTCTTGGGCTCCCTCTACGATTTTTACCCTCTACGATGCCTTCCAATACTAAATTGGTGATCCCTTGAGGCCTCAGAACATGTACTACCAACCGATCCCTCCTTCTGGTCAAGTTGTGCCATAAACTTCTCTTCTCCCCAATCCTATTCAATACTTCCTCATTAGTTATGTGATCTACCCATGTAATCGTCAGCATTCTTCTGTAGCATCACATTTCGAAAGCTTCTATTCTCTTCTTGTCCAAACTGTTTATCGTCCATGTTTCACTTCCATACATGGCTACACTCCGTACAAATAGTTTCAGAAACGACTTCCTGACACTTAAATCTATACTCGATGTTATCAAATTTCTCTTCTTCAGAAACACTTTCCTTGCCATTGCCAGTCTACATTTTATATCCTCTCTACTTCGACCATCATCAGTTATTTCGCCCTCCAAATAGCAAAACTCCTTTACTACATTAAGTGTCTCATTTTCTAATCTAATCCGCTTAGCATCACCTGACTTAATTCCACTACACTCCATTACCCTCGTTTTGCTTTTGTTGGTGTTCATCTTATATCCTCCTTTCAAGACACTGTCCATTCCGTTCAACTGCTCTCCCAGGTCCTTTGCTGTCTCTGAGAGAATTACGATGTCATCGGCGAAAAAGTTTTTATTTCTTCTCAATGGATTTTAATACATGTAGTTACGATATTAATAATAAATGTTTCGTAATACGTTGCCCGCAACTCGTGGTCGTGCGGTAGCGTTCTCTCTTCCCGCGCCCGGGTTCGATTCCTGGCGGGGTCAGGGATTTTCTCTGCCTCGTGATGGCTGGGTGTTGTGCGTTGTCCTTAGGTTAGTTAGGTTTAAGTAGTTCTAAGTTCTAGGGGACTGATGACCATAGATGTTAAGTCCCATAGTGCTCAGAGCCATTTCCTAATATTTTCTGCATCGTGCGATAGAACCACGAACCTATACAGTATTTAGTAAGAGTCAAAATATAAGCGCCTGCTTTGTACAAAAAAAGGGCCTAATCGGTAAAATGTGGATTTTATTTCTGATAGCAGCACAAAAAATCTTTTACATTTGTGACTGAGGAATTTTCTCGAAACTGGAATGCTTCTTACCAAACTGATACCCTGCCTTCCAGTTTTGTCTACAAATGATATAGCGGAAAAAGTAAATTCTCTGGAGGAAAAATAATTTTTCCACTTCTAAATAAGTATATGTAGATAGAACTGTAAAATACAGTATACCACATTTTGTTTGAATATTTCGTGATAGTTGAAACTTTGGGCCCAGCCGGGACTGGAAAGAATACCTGAGGTCGATTTCACACTTCGTTTGTTGTGCTTTTTTCATGCCAATGTTAAAACGATAACTTGCACACTAATATCGGCAGCTACAATAATTTTATCTTGGAACTCTTCCATTTGGTCCGTCTTTGCATAGGAAAGCAACAATATCAGAAATTGTGTCCGCCTTGATGCAAAACACCTTGTTATTTGTTTGTTTGTTTGTTTACAAGATGTTTTGCATCAAGGCGGACTCAATTTCTGATATTGTTGTTGATCGGCAGCTACGTTAATTGTAGTACTTGTAGAATACACTACAGCAGCTTGCTTGATTATTAAAAGCGGCGCGTCGTTTCAGCTGTAAACCGGTAGGCAGCAGCGGCTAGACGCACTTGTCACTGCGCGGGTTTATTTCAGCGTCACGTGACACTAGACTTTGTGGGGAGCAAGTTCTGCGCCTGTCTCCGGCCTACAAGTATGTTTTTCGAAAGAACGACTTTTCAGTCTGGGCTGAGACGCATAGTAATTGTTTTGATAGTAATTTGTTGCCTTGCACCGTCACACTAATGCCAGACGAAACCACAGGCTTAGACAGCGGGCGACCATCTCAAGAGAAAATGCAAGTTACGCCCTCCGCGCCTTCGGTGCCCTCTTCTGCCCAGAAACAATTGTGTGCATCACGGAAGTCCCTCAACATCTTCGATGTTTTCCTTCAACAACAATATTTATGTGTATGCTGCATCTTAATCAGTTTTAAATTTTAAAGAATATTTACATCTACATCCGTACTCCGCAAGCCACCTGACGGTGTGTGGCGGAGGGTACCCTGAGTACCTCTATCGGTTCTCCCTTCTATTCCAGTCTCGTATTGTACGTGGAAAGAAGGATTGTCGGTATGCTTCTGTGTGGGCTCTAATCTCTCTGATTTTATCCTCATGGTCTCTTCGCGAGATATACGTAGGAGGGAGCAATATACTGCTTGACTCTTCGGTGAAGGTATGTTCTCGAAACTTTAACAAAAGCCCGTACCGAGCTACTGAGCGTCTCTCCTGCAGAGTCTTCCACTGGAGTTTATCTATCATCTCCGTAACGCTTTCGCAATTACTAAATGATCCTGTAACGAAGCGCGCTGCTCTCCGTTGGATCTTCTCTATCTCTTCTATCAACCCTACCTGGTGCGGATCCCACACTGCTGAGCAGTATTCAAGCATTGGGCGAACAAGCGTACTGTAACCTACTTCCTTTGTTGTCGGATTGCATTTCCTTAGGATTCTTCCAATGAATCTCAGTCTGGCATCTGCTTTACCGATGATCAACTTCATATGATCATTCCATTTTAAATCACTCCTAATGCGTACTCCCAGATAATTTATGGAATTAACTGCTTCCAGTTGCTGACCTGCTATTTTGTAGCTAAATGATAAGGGACCTATCTTTCTATGTCTTCGCATCACATTACACTTCGCTACATTGAGATTCAATTGCCATTCCGTGCACCATGCGTCAATTCGCTGCAGATCCTCCTGCATTTCAGTACAATTTTCCATTGTTGCAACCTCTCGATACACCACAGCATCATCTGCAAAAAGCCTCAGTGAACTTCCGATGTCATCCACCACTTATTAGTGTTCTGTCATACTATTTTAGGTAATCTACCTGCTTGTTACATTTGACTGGTTAAAATACTTATGTAGGCTCTTTTAAATTTTTTTATTTGAATCTATGAATAGCACATCAATAGACAGAAGCGCACCAGATGATTACTTAATACGAACACGGCCGTTCTGATGTTTAGTCCTCCACAATGTGTTGGTACTGAACCACCGGCATGTGTTCCGTGGTACGCCGTCACTATGTTTTAATTGGGACGTCATATGCCAGACTTGTGGACTTACGTGTCGCAAGACGTGCCGGACAGTCCACCAGCAGCCTCCGCCGCTCTCGACACGTGCGGGCCACTACCGCACGGAAGGCGGTGGCAGACAGCGGCGGGCGCGGCAACGGTCAAAACCGGTGGCGGCAACACCCTTGTTGAACCGAACAGTCAGACCACGGAGCGTGGTCAGTAAGCCGACACCGCAGAGGCAAACATGTGACGCGCCGTCTGTATCTGCACCCCACAAGCGACGCTACGTTGTGTGTCGAAGGGTACTTCCCTTACTCTTACCACTTCCGATGTCTGCCGTTGTTTTCGCGAATGGAGCGTGGGCAGAACGACAGCCGGCAGGAGTCCGCGTAGCAGCTCTGCTCTCGTCCCTCTTCGTGGTCGTTTCGCGAGAGGTGCGCGTCAGCGAGTAGCATGTTGACAGGCTGTCCTTGGAACCTGTCGTCTAGACTCTGAACTGTAAACATCACCGTGATGGACGGCGCCCCTCCAGTAGCGTCTGCCACTGGAGTGCCACGAACTCTCCATAAGCTGTAAGCCTCTTGGACGCACCTTCTCTACGTCTTCCACCTTCTCTACGTCTATATGAGAAGGGTTTCACACTAATGAGCAATAGTCACGAACCGTCGGCCGAGGGTTTTGTAAGCCACTTCGTAAGTGGATGAATTACACTTCCTGACTATTCTCCCAGTAAATGTCACCCTGGAATCTGCCTTTCCTAATATCTGTTGTATGATGTCGACCCACTGTAGGCCTGTTCTTGCAGTTACTCTTAGGTATGTGAAGATGGTTGTTATTTCCACTGGTTTATCAAAAAATGGCTCAAATGGCTCTAAGCACTGTGGGACTTGACATCTGAGGTCATCAGTCTCCTTGACTTAGAACTACTTAAACCTAACTAACCTAAGGACATCACACACATCCAAGCCCGAGGCAGGACTCGAACCTGCGACCGTAGCAGGAGCGCGGTTCCGGACTGAAGCGCCTGGAACCGCTCGGCCACAGCGGCCGGTCTGGGTTATCACCAACAATGTAACCAGAGAGTAGAGGCTGTATTCGCCCACATGTGCGCCATACGTTACACTCATTTACGTTCAGGATTAACTGCCACTCCCTGCAGCAAGCCCTCCTGCCGACAACAGCATGGTTCAAAAACCTCACGAAGTTCTCCAAGTTATACACTACATTTTCACGTGTTGTAAACTGACTGAAATCGCGTTGTTTTACTGTTATGAACGTTTTAGGTAGGCAGACCATCATGAGATATACTTCAGACGACAGCAGTGTGGTGTCTCAAATATGTCTACCGACCGAAAACGCGATAGACACTTTTTTTTATAATAAAATCGCTAAATCGCTGCAGTTCCGCAGACATTATGCATAAAATCATATTTTGTAAACATAAACTGCCCTATTTCTTTTGTGTACTTTCGAGATCAGCTTTTGTGTTTGTGAACTCCGTCCCGTTAAGAACAACATGTTGAGTTGTGTCTCATCGAGATTGTGCTGTAGTCTCAGTTTCACGTTTCCGACAGACGCTGCTACGGTCGCGTGGGGATCCGATGAGGCGCGCCCGCTGAGCCACGGCTTCAGCGGCAGCGGCTGCGAGCGGCCTCTCCCGCCCAACTGTAGGATGGCCGGCGGCAGCCACGCGGCCCAACGTCAGCCGCAGTCCTCGACAGTCGTCACTCTCCGTCGGCCTTCCACAGCTCGCTCGCCCATTAGTAGAGGGAACCTCAAATTGTGCCACACTATTCAGTTGCTTTTTGTAATAACTGGACTTTACTGCTGTTTATTCCTTTGTAAAGTTTCTTCTCAATGCGTGGAGACAGCTATAAGTTAGGTAAAACTAATGTTTAATGTAGTTATGTGTCTACTGATCACTTCTGCTCCTGTCCAGCTTCCCTACGACGACAGCTCCTTTCCTTGCCGTTGTGCACGAAGCGGTACACAACAGAAAGCCGTGACTCCAGAGACAACTACTGCTCGATACTGGGAGGGCTTGTGCACAGACCGACACTGGGGAACAATATCGGATGCCTTCCGCAAGCGAAGGAACGCGGTCGAGTGTTGGCTGCGCAGGGCGCGCCTTACTGGCGGCCGAGTCTCCAGTACCGCTTCTCAGCTGGTGGTGTTGCCGGCTCTGGGCCGTGTCTGGAAGGCAGGCCGCCTTCCCCACACTCCACTGCTGCGGGCAGCGACCTTTCGGTGGCAGCGGTCGGCACCAGACGCCGCGGCTAGGCGGGCCACATCGTAGGCACGCCAACTGCCAGGTTTGTGCCCAACAACAACAACAACCAGTGAGCAGTGAGCAGGTCCAGAAACCAGAAAAGCCTACACAGATGCCTTCGTCCTCTGTTCACCGCAAGCTTTCTTCGATTAGACATACTTTTTCTCAGTCTAAGATAGATTGCAACCTCTATACCCACATGCAATCGATTACTTCCAATGATAACTATTGCGTAAAGTTGCGGTACTACATTCGTTTTGTTGGTGAATTACGCCATAAATTTAAATTAAAAAACCTGCTTCCCAATTTTCTGTTTGTGCCCGAAACGGGAGTGGGAGTCAGACAGAAATCACTGAACATCATTCCTTAATATTCGACATGGTGCAATTCGGATGTAAGCGATGTGTTGTGTTAAGGCTGTGGCATCAAGAAACCCATTAATAGTCAATACCGAAAATATAATTTTATTTTATTACTGTAATGCTTTCGGCGTTTGGAAAATTTAGTAATTTGTCCTATGCGACCAAACTGCTAAGGTCATCGGTCCCTAGACCGACATACTACTTAATCTAACTTAAACTAACTTAGGCTAAGAACAAAATACACCCCCATGCCCGAGGGAGCACTAACATCCGATGGGGGGAGCCGCGTGAACCGTGGCAAGGCGCCACAGACCGCGCTGCATTTTCGGCTTTCCTACAAGCCATTGTACAAATAGAAACAAAACTCACTGGTTAGTGAAGAGCTGCCACAGGACGGGACAAATTGTCATAATCTGTGTGAACCGGATCGCTTGAGTACACTTCAGTGGAGCAATGGTGTCAATTATCCCAGAATAAGAAGTCGTCATATGCCACTTCCGTAAGTGAACGTAAACGTCATGTGTCGCTGATGACGCAAGCGGTAGTAAACAAGGAAGCGCCCGTGTTGCGGCAGGCGGAAGACCCTTCCTTGTTTACTACCGCTTGTGTCATCAGCGACGTTTACGTTCACTTAAGGAAGCTGCATATGACGACTTCTTATTCTGGGATAATTTACATCATTGTTCCACTGAACTGTACAACAAGCGATCCATTTCATACAGACTTTGACACTGTGCCGCGCCGTTTGCCAGCTTTACACTAGTCAATTTATTTTGTTTCTATGTGCACATGGCTTGTAAGAAAGCCGAAAGCTGTACTATAATCAAATAAAATTATATTTGCGTTCCCGACTATTACTTTTTTTAAATTCTGAATCCAGAGTCTTAACAGTATTCCGTCCGTAGAGGAGTAATTTTGGGCCAGCTTAATTTTAAGACAACGCCTTTCAAACTGTACACAAGGTGCAAAAGCCATGGTATAGTGTTATGCACATATACAGATCACGTAAAGAAGCTATAAAATGGCAGAGCACTAGTGGAGCAATCATTTGTATTCAGGTGATTTATTTGAGAATATCTCCGACATGATTAAGCAACATGACAGGAATTAAAAGATTTTGAATGCGGAATGGTAGTTGGAGCTCGGCGGGTAGAACATTCCATTTCGGAAATAGTTATGAAATTCAATATTCCGAGATCCATAGTCTCAAGAGTTTGCCGAGAATACGAAATTTCAGCCCCCCCCCCCCCCCCCCCCCATGAACCATGGACCTTGCCGTTGGTGGGGAGGCTTGCGTGCCTCAGCGATACAGATGGCCGTACCGCAGGTGCAACCACAATGGAGGGGTATCTGTTGAGAGGCCAGACAAACGTGTGGTTCCTGAAGAGGGGCAGCAGCCTTTTCAGTAGTTGCAGGGGCAACAGTCTGGATGATTGACTGATCTGGCCTTGTAACAATAACCAAAACGGCCTTGCTGTGCTGGTACTGCGAACGGCTGAAAGCAAGGGGAAACTACAGCCGTAATTTTCCCCGAGGGCATGCAGCTTTACTGTATGATTAAATGATGATGGCGTCCTCTTGGGTAAAATATTCCGGAGGTAAAATAGTCCCCCATTCGGATCTCCGGGCGGGGACTACTCAAGAGGATGTCGTTATCAGGAGAAAGAAAACTGGCGTTCTACGGATCGGAGCGTGGAATGTCAGATCCCTTAATCGGGAAGGTAGGGTAGAAAATTTAAAAAGAGAAATGGATAGGTTGAAGTTACTAATAGTGGGAATTAGTGAAGTTCGGTGGCAGGAGGAACAGGACTTCTGGTCAGGTGACTGCAGGGTTATAAACACAAGATCAAATAGGGGTAATGCAGGAGTAGGTTTAATAATGAATAGGAAAGTAGGAATGCGGGTAAGCTACTACAAACAGCATAGTGAACGCATTATTGTGGCCAAGATAGATACGAAGCCCACTCCTACTACAGTAGTACAAGTTTATATGCCAACTAGCTCTGCAGATGACGAAGAAATTGAAGAAATGTACGATGAAATAAAAGAAATTATTCAGATAGTGAAGGGAGACGAAAATTTAATAGTAATGGGTGACTGGAATTCGAGTGTAGGAAAAGGGAGAGAAGGAAACATAGTAGGTGAATATGGATTGGGGCTAAGAAATGAAAGAGGAAGCCGCCTAGTAGAATTTTGCACAGAGCACAACTTAATCATAGCTAACACTTGGTTTAAGAATCATGAAAGAAGGTTGCATACATGGAAGAACCCTGGAGATACTAAAAGGTATCAGATAGATTATATAATGGTAAGACAGAGATTTAGGAACCAGGTTTTAAGTTGTAAGACATTTCCAGGAGCAGATGTGGACTCGGACCACAATCTATTGGTTATGACCTGTAGATTAAAACTGAAGAAACTGCAAAAATGTGGGAAATTAAGGAGATGGGACCTGGATAAACTGAAAGAACCAGAGGTTGTACAGAGTTTCAGGGAGAGCATAAGGGAGCAATTGACAGGAATGGGGGAAAGAAATACAGTAGAAGAAGAATGGGTAGCTTTGAGGGATGAAGTAGTGAAGGCAGCAGAGGATCAAGTAGGTAAAAAGAGGAGGGCTAGTAGAAATCCTTGGGTGACAGAAGAAATACTGAATTTGATGAAAGGAGAAAATATAAAAATGCAATAAATAAAGCAGGCAAAAAGGAATACAAACGTCTCAAAAATGAGATTGACAGGAAATGCAAAATGGCTAAGCAGGGATGGCTAGAGGAAAATGTAAGAATGTAGAGGCTTATCTCACTAGGGGTAAGATAGATACTGCCTACAGGAAAATTAGAGAAACCTTTGGAGATAAGAGAACCACTTGTATGAACATCAAGAGCTCAGATGGAAACCCAGTTCTAAGCAAAGAAGATAAAGCAGGAAGGTGGAAGGAGTGTATAGAGGGTCTATACAAGGGCGATGTACTTGAGGACAACATTATGGAAATGGAAGAGAATGTAGATGAAGACGAAATGGGAGTTACGATACTTCGTGAAGAGTTTGACAGAGCACTGAAAGACCTGAGTCGAAACAACGCCCCCGGAGTAGACAACATTCCATTAGAACTACTGACGGCCTTGGGAGAGCCAGTCCTTACAAAACTCTACCATCTGGTGAGCAAGATGTATGAGACAGGCGAAATACCCTCAGACTTCAAGAAGAATATAATAATTCCAATCCCAAAGAAAGCAGGTGCTGACAGATGTGAAAATTACCGAACTATCAGTTTAGTAAGTCACGGATGCAAAATATTAACGAGAATTCTTTACAGACGAATGGAAAAACTGGTAGATGCGGACCTCGAGGAGAATCAGTTTGGATTCCGTAGAAATGTTGGAACACGTGAGGCAATACTGACCTTATGACTTATCTTAGAAGAAAGATTAAGAAAAGGCAAACCTACGTTTCTAGCATTTGTAGACTTGGAGAAAGCTTTTGACAATGTTGACTGGAATACTCTCTTTCAAATTCTGAAGGTGGCAGGGGTAAAATACAGGGAGCGAAAGGCTATTTACAATTTGTACAGAAACCAGATGGCAGTTATAAGAGTCGAGGGACATGAAAGGAAAGCAGTGGTCGGGAAGGGAGTGAGACAGGGTTGTAGCCTCTCCCCAATGTTATTGAATCTGTATATTGAGCAAGCAGTAAAGGAAACAAAAGAAAAATTTGGAGTAGGTATTAAAATTCATGGAGAAGAAGTAAAAACTTTGAGGTTCGCCGATGACATTGAAATTCTGTCAGAGACGGCAAAGGACTTGGAAGAGCAGTTGAACGGAATGGACAGTGTCTTGAAAGGAGGATATAAGATGAACATCAACAAAAGCAAAACGAGGATAATGGAATGTAGTCAAATTAAATCGGGTGATGCTGAGGGAATTAGATTAGGAAATGAGACACTTAAAGTAGTAAAGGAGTTTTGCTAATTAGGAGGTAAAATAACTGATGATGGTCGAAGTAGAGAGGATATAAAATGTAGACTGGCAATGGCAAGGAAAGCGTTTCTGAAAGTATTTGTTTGGAGTGTAGCCATGTATGGAAGTGAAACATGGACGATAACTAGTTTGGACAAGAAGAGAATAGAAGCTTTCGAAATGTGGTGCTACAGAATAATACTGAAGATAAGGTGGATAGATCACGTAACTAATGAGGAGGTATTGAATAGGATTGGGGAGAAGAGAAGTTTGTGGCACAACTTGACTAGAAGAAGGGATCGGTTGGTAGGACATGTTTTGAGGCATCAAAGGATCAAAAATTTAGCATCGGAGGGCAGCGTGGAGGGTAAAAATCGTAGAGGGAGACCGAGAGATGAGTACACTAAGCAGATTCAGAAGGATGTAGGTTGCAGTAGGTACAGAGAGATGAAGCAGCTTGCACAGGATAGAGTAGCATGGAGAGCTGCATCAAACCAGTCTCAGGACTGAAGACAACAACAACAACACGAAATTTCAGGCATTACCTCTTACCATGCACAACGCAGTGGCAAACGACCTTCACTTAACGACGAGAGCAGCGTCGTTTCCCTAGAGTTGTCAGTGCTAACAGACAAGCAACACTGCGTGAACAACCGCAGAATTTAATGTGGGACGAAGGACAGTGCGGCGAAATCTGGCGTTAATGGCCTATGGCAGCAGACGACGGACGCGAGTGCCTTCGCCAACAGCACGACATCGCCTGCAGCGCCTCTCCTGGGCTCGTGACCGTACAGGTGGGACCCTACACCACTGGAAAAACGAGGCCTGGTCACACGAGTCCCGATTTCAGATGTTAAAAGCTGATGACCCAAGTTGTCAAGAAGGCACTGTGCAGGCCTGTGGTGATTTGGTCACCAGGTCGTCCGACTTGAACTCAATCCAACATTTATGGGGCATCAAATTCAAAGGCATCATTCAATATGCCCTTGACAAGTATGTTCCGAGTAAGGTTTTAAGGGATGGGAAAGATCCACTATAGTTTAGTAGCCGAGTTAGAAAAGCGCTACGTACACAAAGAGCACTTCATCTCAAATTCAAGAGAAGTAAAAACCTAGCTGACAAACAGAAGCTGAGCGTAGCGAAAATGAGCGTAAGGAGAGCAATGAGAGAAGTATTCAATGATTTCGAAAGTACGACTTTGTCAACTGACCTGGTTAAAAACCTTAAGATATTTAGGTCTTACGTAAAATCAGTGAGCGGGTCAAAATGATCTATTCATTATCTCAGTGACCGCACCAGCACCGAAACGGAAGATAACAGAGAGAACGCCGAAATACTCAATTCGGTCTTCCGAAGTTGTGTCACCGCGGAAGATCGTAACACTGTCCCTCCTTTCAGTCGTCGTACGAACATCTAAATGGCAGAGATTGAGATAACCGATCGCGGAACTGAAAAGCAGTTACAATCGCTTAGTAGCGGAATGGCTTCAGGACCAGATGAGATACCGGTAAGATTCTATAAAGATTATGTGAAAGCACTTGCTCACCTTCTAGCAGTAATTTATCGCATTACGCTTGAGAAACAAAAGGTACCTGACGACTGGAAAAAAGCGCAAGTCATTCCCGTTTTTAAGAAAGTCAGATCCACTTCATTATAGACTTATATCGTTGACGTCAAAATGTTGTAGAATTACGAAACATGTTTTATGCTAGAGAATTATGACGTTTTTAGAAAATGAACATCTTCTCTACAAAAATGAACATGGATTCCGCAAACAGAGACCTGCGGAACTCAGCTCGCTCTGTTCCTCCACGAGATCCACAGAGCAGTGGACAACGGCGCTCAGGTTGATGCCGTGTTCCTTCATTTCAGTAAGGCATTGACACATGCCCGCACTGCCGGTTAGTGAAAAAATACGAGGTTACGGAGCATCAGAACAGACCTGTAATTGGATTCAAGACTTTCTTCAGACAGAACAACACGTCGCTCTTAACGGAACAAAATCGACAGATGTAAAGGTAATATCCGGAGTGCCACAGGGAAGTGTGATAGGACCGTTGCTCTTCACAACATATATAAATGATCTAGTAGAAAGCTTCGGATGCTCTTTAAGACTATTCGAAGATGATGCAGGTGTTTATACCAAAGTAGCAACGCTAGAAAATAGCGAGAATTTGCAGAACGACCTGCTAAGAATTGACGAATGGTGCAGAGTCTGGCAGTTGACCATGAACGCAAATAAATGTAACATATTGCGCATAAATAGGGAAAGAAATCCACTACTGTACAGCTACGGTATTGATGACAAACAGCTGGAGACAGCGTCTGCCGTAAAATATCCAGGCGTAACTATCCAGAGCGAACTGAAGTGGAATGTCCATATAAAGCAGATAGTGGGAAAATGCAGACACCAGATTCAGATTCATCGGAAGAATCTTAAGGAAATGTAACTCATCCACAAAAGAAGTGGGTTATGAGGCTCTTGTTCTTCCATCTGAGATCCCTATCAGATAGGATTGATAGAGGAGAAAGAGAAGACCCAACGACGAGTGGCGCGTTTCGTCACGGGATCGTTTAGTTGGCGAGAGAGCGTTACGGAGATGTTAAACTCCACTGGCAGACCTAACAAGAGAGGCGCTGTGCACCACGGAGAGATGTGCTATTGAAATTTCAGGACAGCACTTTTCAGGAGGGGTCGGACAACATATTACCTACGTCGTCATACATCTCGCGCACTGATCACGAGGAGAAAATTCGATAAATTAGAGCCAATATAGCGGCTTACGGATAATCATTGTTGCTACACACTATTCGCGAGTGGAACAGGTTCGGTGGGGTGAGGTAGTGGTACCGAAAGTACCCTCCGCTACACACCATTAGGTGGCTTGCAGAGTATGATGTTGATGTAAACCAGAGGACAGTTCGAGAACAAGATCCTGGACCGGCAACAATTTTGCAGTTATGGGCGGCTGTAGAGGCGGGTTGGCTCAGTATTTCTGCAGTGGACTTGCAAAGGCTTCTTGAGTCCCTGTCACGTCGAGCTGCTGCGTTGCGGCGGGCAAAAGGAGGGCCCACGAGGTACCACGTGACTTGTCACCCCAGTAGAGTTGTAGGTTGTCACGAAGATGGCGGAGATCGCTAGATGAACTACTTGTTTTGAAGCAGGGCGGTAGGAGGTCAGGGACGGATTCCTGGGAGGCAGTTGGAGGTAAGGATCAGTCGCGTAATGGCACCCTAACGGGTCTGGAGATATGGAGAGATCCCTCACACTTTACAGGTACCAGAGAGGGTTTCTGTAGGAACGGCACTTTAGGATGGCAACAGAAAATAGTGCTACGTCGACAGCATGCTGTTTTTTTTTTTTGCTGACGGCGCGTTTTCAAGTGAGACCCTGTCACCCTATCCCGTGGTGTCCTGGAGTGGAGCAGTCAGCCACAGAGCAGGTGGCTGACACCCACCAGTAGCCGCCGGCAAAACGGGGCCAGCCGCCACGGCGCGCAAGCCGTGTGCATCACGCTCCACT
This sequence comes from Schistocerca gregaria, assembly GCF_023897955.1. NCBI lineage: Eukaryota > Metazoa > Arthropoda > Insecta > Orthoptera > Acrididae > Schistocerca > Schistocerca gregaria. Next base: position 861,819,661 of record NC_064922.1, read on the forward strand.
GACTCCTCGCTGCCAGCGTTCTACCTACATCTACATCCTTACTACGCAAGCGACCAGACGGTGTGTGGCGGAGGGTACTTTTGAGTACCTCTATAGGTTCTCCCTTCTGTTCCAGTCTCGTATTGTTCGTGGAAAGAAAGATTGTCCGTATGCCTCTGTGAAGGCTCTAATCTCTCTGATTTTATCCTCATGGTCTCTTCACGAGATATACGTAGGAGGGAGCAATATACTGCTCGACTCCTCGGTGAAGGTATGTTCTCGAAACTTCAACAAAAGCCCGTACCGAGCTACTGAACGTCTCTCCTGCAGAGTCTTCCACAGGAGTTTATCTATCATCTCCGTAACGCATTCGCGATTACTAAATTATCCTGTAACGAAGCGCCCTGCTCTCCGTTGGATCTTCTCTATCTCTTCTATCAACCCTATCTGGTACGGCTCCCACACTGCTGAGCAGTATTCAAGCAGTGGGCGAACAAGTGTACTGTAACCTACTTCCTTCGTTTTCGGACTGAATTTCCTTAGGATTCTTCCAATGAATCTCAGTCTGGCATCTGCTTTACCGACGATCAACTTTATATGATCATTCCATTTTAAATCACTCCTAATGCCTACTCCCACATAATGTATGGAATTAACTGCTTCCAGTTGCTGACCTACGTTGTAGCTAAATGATAAACGATCTTTCTTTCTTTCTATGTATTCGCAGCACATTACACTTCTCTACATTGAGATTGAATTGCTATTCCCTGCACCATGCGTCAATTCATTGCAGATCCTCCTGCATTTCAGTACAATTTTCCATTGTTACAACCTCTCGAAATACCACAGCATCATCCGCAAAAAAGCCTCAGTGAACTTCCGATGTCATCCACAAGGTCATTCATATATATTGTGACTAGTAACGGTCCTACGAGACTCCCCTGCGGCACACCTAAAATCACTCTTACTTCGGAAGACTTCTCTCCATTGAGAATGACATGCTGAGTTCTGTTATCTAGGAACTCTTCAATCCAATCACACAATTGGTCTGATAGTCCATATGCTCTTACTTTGTTCATTAAAAAACTGTGGGGAACCGTATCGAACGCCTTGCGGAAGTCAAGAAACGCGGCATCTACCTGGGAACCCGTGTCTATGGCCTTCTGAGTCTCGTGGACGAATAGCGCAATCTGGGTTGACACTATAGTCTTCTTCGAAACCCATGCTGATTCCTACAGAGTAGATTTCTAGTCTCCAGAAAAGTCATTATACTCTAACATAATACGTGTCGCTCGTTTCAACCTTACACGTGCTCCACTGATTAAATTTCTGTAACTTGGTACTATTTAACATTGGTGGATTCTCTCTTCCTGATTTCAGAGCGCTGATACCGGTTTATTGTGGCTTTGTAAATCCTGACGGCAGAATACATCCAAATTATGGCGTCTAATTTGGTCTCTTGTCGTTTTCATGTCTGTGGTACTGCCCTTCCTGTTCACCTACGACCTCACGATTAGCTTCGATTGGTAACTGTTGAAAACTTCAGTCACAGCTGCTGGTACGGCCGAATCAGACGTTTCGAAGGCAACGCCACGCTGTACTGAACCGCCTTCACTGAGTGCCGTCTGTTAGTGGACGCTGTGGGCAGGCAAGGTGCAGCCCAAAGTCTCACGTAATAACAGTTGGTTCTGGAGCAACGCAAGACACTTTCGGCGACTACAGACAATTCTAGGCCTCTATTCTCAACTGCTCATTTTATTGACATTTACGTATCAGCTCTCGTCGCATAAATCCGATTTTCCCTTTTAGTTTCGTTTTTAGGAATTGCGCTCAACACGACAAATATTTATTGGTAGTCAGAGACATATCTTATTCTTAGCGGCGAGGTAATAGGTTTTGTGGGGGAGATACAGTAGCTTCCATCAGCTAGTAATACCCTTCCATCAACTAATACCACCAGTCCTGAATCCTCCTTAGGAAAGATTTTGAAGCAATTTAGATGTTTCAGTGGAAGCACGAGGTCAATTTACGTAGACTCTAATAACTAATTTTACTTTAGGTTAAGCTCTTCTGCCAGTTTGCTTACACACATTTGTTTTTGGAGTAAGTTCCCCTTGAGCAAAACATAATTTTATCTTTTGTTCTGTTTCCTAGGCATGTTTCACTGAAGTTTCAGCACCATCAGTAGGCCTTTTATTTTCTTTGTATGAAACAGGGAAATGTGTACAAGCGCTAAAGAGCATTTTTCCTGTTTAATAGAAATACTTATGACGTTGAAACTTGAGCGAAACATGTCTGGGGAAATAGAAGAAAAGATAAAATTGTGTTTTGCTCTAGGCAGACCCCCTCTAAAAACAATTTTGGTATAAATAAATTGAAATATCAATGAAAGCACATCGGTATCACTCTTATTACGTTTGTTAGACAAAATACTATTTCTGTTTCATAATCCTCTAACAAAACGGAATCTTTTGATACATATCACGACAACATTCTGTTTGAGTTTTATTTTGGCATTTTCATAGTGTTTTTTTTTTTTTTTTTGCGTTTTTCAGCCCTTTCGTCAGTCTTTCATTCCGGTTCAATCAATCTACTATGAACACGGTCTGTATGCAAACAGAACCAGCAATGTGCGAGCTATTCCGAATGTCATTTCGGTGTGCTTACTTATTCATATAATTGGCCATCGAGATAATCTAAAATTACATGGATCTTAATATGATTCATAAGAGACAATGCTGACCTCACCCGATTGACGTCGCAAGCCGCGAGAATATAAGACGACTCTTCAGCTGTGGGCGGGTATTGCCAGTGTGTGGGTGGCCAGTCGTCACGAGCGAAGATTGTACGCTTCATCTCACTTCTTTTGTTCTGCATTCAGAGTTTTTCTTTGTTCTTTATTAACGTAAACGCAATTTGGAAATGAAGTCTTGCACCTGCACGCGAGACGGTCAGCCAGCGACCACAAGTTAAGTATGTGTACGGGAGTTGTGGTTTTCGGAAGGACATCATTTTAAACAAAAACAAGTGTATCTGGACGCCAGAGGGCGCACAGGTGAGCATGGGCGTGGAGAGCCTGTATACAGAGAGAGTGGCCATGAGTGAAATTGGCCGTGATTGGTTGATTAGCTTTGGCGCCATTCTTCTGCCAAACGTCTCTCGCGCTTCCTATGTTCGCCGTGATTTTGAGTTGAATTGAAGTTCAGAGGACTTTTGGAAACGATTAAAAGGTATTTGGATTATTGAGAGACTTGTTATGCGTTGTGCGTGCATGTTCGATTTAGTTGTATACCGTTTTTTGTACGTAATTAGCGTTTTGGATTTAAATACGAGTTGAAATAATGAAGCGTTTTGTGATGAAGTCGGTAGGCCTACATGTTTGAAGTAAACACGTTACTAATTGTACAGTATTGTTTTTGACATCTATAATTCGTTGTGCAGACGTTCGTAAACGATGCCAGGTTGTGCTGCATTTGGTTGTTCGAATAGAGGCGAAAGTGGATTTCGCATGTTAGCATTTCCACGCAATGAAGAAAGACGAAAGCGGTGGGCAGTTTTTTTAAATATTTTTAGTCACGCATAACAGGTAGGCCTATTACAATTTACTGCATTTTTAAGTCTTATTTCTTTAACAGTTTGTGCATACTGGTAGCATCACAAGCTTTTCTGAAGCCATTATCTGACGTCCTTGCTGGAAACGAAAATTCCTGTAATTGTTGTGCCATGCTCATTCGACTTTATAGCGTCAAACTTTATTTCGTTCTGAATCAGAACACTAGGCATTATTTTGGTTTCAGTATTATTGCCTGACCGTTGACGCAGGCAAGTTGTAAAAACGTTTTCCGCAGTTGTCGTGATTGCTGAAACGTTATTCGTAGTAAATAATTGTAGATACTCTTGAAGTGAACAGGGAATCAGTGATCATAAGGCCGTCGCAGCATCCCTGAATATGGAAGTTAATAAGAATATTAAAAAAAGGGAGGAAGGTTTATCTGTTTAGCGAGAGCAATAGAAGGCAGATTTCAGACTACCTAACAGATCAAAACGAAAATTTCTGTTCCGACACTGACAATGTTGAGTGTTTATGGAAAAAGTTTAAGGTAATTGTAAAATGCATTTTAGACAGGTACGTGCCGAATAGAACTGTGAGGGACGGGAAAAACACACCGTGGTTCAACAACAAAGTTAAGAAATTACTGCGGAAGCAAAGAGAGCTTCACTCCAAGTTTAAACGCAGCCAAAACCTCTCAGACAAACAGAACCTAAACGATGTCAAAGTTAGCGTACGGAGGGCTATGCGTGAAGCGTTCAGTGAATTCGAAAGTAAAATTCTATTTACCGACTTGACAGAAAATCCTAGGAAGTTCTGGTCTTACGTTAAATCAGTAAGCGGCTCGAAACAGCAAATCCAGAGACTCCGGGATGATGATGGCATTGAAACAGAGGATGACACGCGTAAAGCTGAAATACTAAACACCTTTTTCCATAGCTGTTTCACAGAGGAAGACCGGACTGCAGTTCCTTCTCTAAATCCTCGCACGAACGAAAAAATGGCTGACATCGAAATAAGTGTCCAAGGAATAGAAAAGCAACTGAAATCACTCAACCGAGGAAAGTCCACTGGACCTGGCGGGATACCAATTCGATTCCACACAGAGTACGCGAAAAAACTTGCACCCTTCTAACAGCCGTGTACCGCAAGTCTAGAGGAACGGAAGGTTCCAAATCATTGGAAAAGAGCACAGGTAGTCCCAGTCTTCAAGAAGGGTCGTCGAGCAGATTTGCAAAACTATAGACCTATATCTCTGACGTCGATCTGTTGTAGAATGTTAGAACATGTTTTTTGCTCGAGTATCATGTCGTTTTTTGGAAACCCAGAATCTACTCTGTAGGAATCAACATGGATTCCGGAAACAGCGATCGTGTGAGACCCAACTCCCTTTATTTGTTCATAAGACCCAGAAAATATTAGATACAGGCTCCCAGGTAGATGATACTGTTTTCCTAGACTTCCGGAAGGCGTTCGATACAGTTGCGCACTGTCGCCTGATAAAGTAAGAGCCTACGGAATATCAGACCAGCTGTGTGGCTGGATTGAAGAGTTTTTAGCAAACAGAAGACAGCATATTGTTCTCAATGGAGAGACGTCTACAGGCGCTAAAGTAACCTCTGGCGTGCCACAGGGGAGTGTTATGGGACCATTGCTTTTCACAATGTATATAAATGACCTAGTAGAAACTGACGAAGTTCCATGCGGCTTTTTCGCGGATGATGCTGTAGTATACAGAGAAGCTGCAGCATTAGAAAATTGTAGCGAAATGCAGGAAGATCTGCAGCGGATAGGCACTTGGTGCAGGGAGAGTCAACTGACCCTTAACATAGACAAATGTAATGTATTTCAAATACATAGAAAGAAGGATCCTTTACTGTATGATTATATGGTAGCGGAACAAACACTGGTAGCAGTTACGTCTGTAAAATATCTGGGAGTATGCGTGCGGAACGATTTGAAGTGGAATGATCATATAAAATTAATTGTTGGTAAGGCGGGTAGCAGGTTGAGATTCATTGGGAGAGTCCTTAGAAAATGTAGTCCATCAACAAAGGAGGTGGCTTACAAAACACTCGTTCGACCCATACTTTAGTATTGCTCATCAGTGTGGGATCCGTACCAGATCGGGTTGGCTCTGAGCACTATGGGACTTAACTACTCTGGTCATCAGTCCCCTATAACTTAGAACTACTTAAACCTAACTAACCTAAGGACATTACACACATCCATGCCCGAGGCAAGATTCGAACCTGCGACCGTAGCAGTCGCGCGATTCCTGACTGCGCGCCTAGAACCGCGAGACCACCGCGGCCGGCCCAGATCGGGTTGACGGAGGAGATAGAGAAGATCCAAAGAAGAGCGGCGCGTTTCGTCACAGGGTTATTTGGTAACCGTGATAGCGTTACGGAGATGTATAATAAGCTGAAGTGGCAGACTCTGTAAGAGAGGCGCTCTGCATCGCGGTGTAGCTTGCTCGCCAGGTTTCTAGAGGGTCCGTTTCTGGATGAGGTATCGAATATATTACTTCCCCCTACTTATGCCTCCCGAGGAGATCACGAATGTAAAATTAGAGAGATCCGAGCGCGCGCGGAGGCTTTCAGACAGTCGTTCTTCCCGCGAACCATACGCGACTGGAACAGAAAAGGGAGGTAATTACAGTGGCACGTAAAGTGCCCTCCGCCACACAGCGTTGGGTGGCCTGCGGAGTATAAATGTAGATGTAGAAGACAGTTTTTAATAGGCCTACTTACTGTGGGGTAGAAGGGATACGGTAGTTTTCTTGTTATGTTTGGTCGTTATTAAGTAGCCTACATTTAACATTACCTGATTTTTGTAATCTCTTTCGTCTGTTATCTACGAGAGGTTCAAAAATGGCTTTCATTGCAAGATGTCTAGTAAACGAACTTTAAAGGAGATAAATGCAAGTAACGAATAATTTTTAGAGCCACTGTTCAAATTTTCCTGTGCTTTACGTAGTAGGCTACTAAGAGTCTATTATAGCTGTAAAGAGCAGCATTTAACGAATGATTTCGCCATATTGTCTTGTGCTTTTGATTCGGTGAGTGTGTATTCCACTACTGTCCATTCAAAAGTTTCGCCCGTAGTTCGGCAGAAAAATGACAAATCTGCAAATCTTCAAACACCGATTTCACACGAATGCAACGTTTCACAGAAAAATATCCTCGATGAATCTTAGAGCAGACACATTTCCCAATATTAAAATCACTTTTGTTCCTTTTCAGCCGTTCGAGCTGCGGTACTTGCCGTGTCAGCACTAGCCCTGAACACGTAAACGACGCCACCAGTTACAGGTGACCATCACCACGAATTTTGCACTCTGGTAATACCCGGCACTCCCTCTTTGTTACCAGAACGCTTTTGCCGGCTTTGTGGAGTCTGTTCTGTGCTTCAGATGCAGAGGGTGGTATACCCACACTGGTTGTTTCATGTTTAGTACTGCCGCGTAGTGCTGGCAATGGGAATGACAGCCAACTGGCGCACTGTTCCAGGTGTCGGTTCCGTCAGTAATACAATACTTGTGGCAAACTTTTCAGCCCCCCTCGCCGTTGCGAAAAGTAATTAGCGGTCACAGTGAGGGAGCCGCAAGCCTGAAGCCACCTGAATGCCCTACACGAATCCGACACCCAGCTAGGCAGTTGGAGAGGGAACCTTAGGCCCGCTCAGAGCGGCACAGCAGGGGCTTCGTCTCTCTCTCTCTCTCTCTCTCTCTCTCTCTCTCTCTCTCTCTCTCTCTCTCTCTTTCTCCCCCCTCCTGACACGTAAGGGCGGCCACGACAGGCAGATACAGCAAAACGGTGGAAACTACAGCTATAGGTGCGTCTGATGTCATCTACACCGTTACATGAAGACCAGACGTTGTCTCAAATTGTTACCGAAACTCTCGACAAAGTTCTTCACCGATTTACGTCAAATTTTTACATTACGCTTGTAAAGGGACATCGTCCTCTAACATTACTTTTCCTCAAGTGTAGTAGTCGATACCAGTTATATTTCGAATTTTGGACAGGTCAATATTATCTCAGCCATTTTTCTGAAAAATTTCACACACTTTTATACACATATCAAGCTAAAATTTACGAAAAGGAATTACTTTATTTTCGTTGTTTCAATCGATATGTACTAGTTCTTAATGTACAGTTAAAATTGATTTTTTTTAAACATTTGAAATTACGAAATATTTGGCACACTTAAAATTTCTATTATTAATTAAGCAATCTAGTACCGTTTATTATGTTTATTTCTGGATTCATTTATAAAATAATAATCTAAACTAATAGAAATTCATTTGCCAAGAAAAACTGTAAAGCTTTTGGCATACTGCTAGTGCCTCAGAGTGAAGTAGTAGTAAGCATGCCTCTGATGTGATCGGACGTGGTTTTGTATTTTGCACGAACAGTGTAATTTCGGCTTTGTTAATGTGAAAAATGCAAAAATAGTGTGACACAGTAAAATGTGGGGCAATAAATCATCGTAAAAACAAAAATTCTGCAGCGACATTCTTCAAAATTCTTTGTCTGTCCAAGACACTGATCCTAATCCCAAATGTGGTTGAACCTAGTTGTTCTAGGAGTTCCAAACTTTTTTTTTTCCAATTTAAATTGTCATCAATGCTAACACCTAAGAATTCTTAAGTTTCCCCCTGTTTATTATTTCTTCGCCATGTGTTACACTTATCATTGGTGTAATACCTCTAGATGTGCAGAATTGAATATGTTGCGTGTTTATAAAATTGAGGGCGAGACTAATCGCGGAAAACCTGTCAATGATACTTTTTAGATCATCAAAAAAAAAAAATGGCTCTGAGCACTATGGGACTTAACATCTGAGGTAATCAGTCCCCTAGAACTTAGAACTACTTAAACCTAACTAACCTAAGGACGACACACGCATCCATGCCCGAGTCAGGATTCGAACCTGCGACCGCAGCAGCCGCGCGGTTCCGGACTGAATCGCCTTAACCGCTCGGCTACCGCGGCCGGCTTTAGATCATCATTTAACCATTTGTTCTGTTTATGTAAGTATGTTTGCATTGATTAAAATACTAATGTCAACCGCAAAAAAAATAATTCTGCTATTTGTACACAAGACGGAAGACCCTTTACATATGTAGATGAGGATGGTTGAACATCGGGGAACCCCATGCGTGATTTCCCCGTTATCAGAATTATGTCCCCAGACACTATTGGTTGAATTGTAAGTACAACTTTCCGTAGCCTTTTGCTTTAAATGACATGAATTGGTTGGCTATATTATCAGTCTCACAAAAACTTCAATTTGTCAAGGAGTGTCCAGTGATTCGCTCAGTCAAATGCGCTAGACAGGTAGCTGAAAATACTACCGGCTTATTTTACACTGAGGCACCAAAGCAACTGGTATAGGCATGTATATTCAAATACAGAGATATGTAAACAGACAGAACACGGCTCCGCCGTCGACAACGCCTACTAAGACAAAGTGTTTGGCGCAGTTGTTAGATCGGTTACTGCTGCAATCGCAGGTTGTCATGATCTACGCGAGTTTAAACGTGGTGCTATGGTCGGAGCACAAAGCGATGAGACACAGTCTCTCTGAGGTAGCTATGAAGTGGGGATTTTCCCATACGACCATTTCACAAGTGTATCGCGAATGTAAGGAACATAGCTGCTGCCGGAAAAATATCCTGCAAGAACGGGGCCAACGAAGACAGAAGAGAATCATTCAGCGTGACAGAAGTGCAACCCTTCCGCAAATTGCTGCAGAATTCAATGCTGAGCCATCAACAAATGTGAGCGTGCGAACCATTCAACGGAACAACATCGATATGGGCTTTCGAAGCCGATGGACCACTCGTTTTTCCTCCATGAAGGCACGACGCAATGCTTTACGCTTCGCTTGGTCTCGTCAACATCGACGGTGGACTGTTGACGACTGGAAACATGTTGCCTGGTCGGACGAGTCTGGTTTCAAACTGTATAGGGCAGATGGACGTGTACGGGTATGGAGACAACCACATAAATCCATGGACCCTGCATGTCAGCAGGGGACTGTTCCATCTAGTGGAGGCTCTGTAATGGTGTGGGACGTGTGCAGTTGAAGTAATATAATACCCTGATGAATGTAGATACGAGTGACAGGTGACACGTAAGCATCCTGTCTGATCACCTGCGTCCATTAATGGCCGTTGTGCATTGCGACGGATTTGGGCAATTCCAGCAGGACAATGCGACACTACACACCACACACCACACGTCGAAATTGCTGCAGAGGGGCTCCAGGACCACTCTTCTGAGTTTAAACTGTTCCGCTAGCCATCGAATGAACATTATTCAGGAAGGATTCATGGTGTCAATTCCCTCTAGCACTACTTCAGACATTCAAAAAAATGTTGAAATGTGGATGAAATCTTATGGGACTTAACTGCTAAGGTCATCAGTCCCTAAGGTTACACACTACTAAACCTAAATTATGGTAAGGAGAAATACACACACCCATGCCCGAGGGAGTACTCGAACCTCCGCCAGGACCAGCCGCACAGTCCAGGACTGCAGCGCCTGAGACCGCTCGGCTAATCCCGCGCGGCACTTCAGACATTAGTCTGAGTCCATGCCGCGTCGTGTTGCGGCACTTCTGCGTCCTCGCGGGGGCCCTACAAGATACTGGGCAGGTGTACCAGTTTCATTGGCTTTTCAGTGTGTAATTTAAAGCTGGTAAAAGTTTATGAGCGAACATGTTAATGGCATTCTTCGTACTGCAACCCTTTCTGCAACGCAAACTGTGATTTGCTGAGGAATTATTGATGCTAAAGCGTACTGTTATTCCAGAACACATTACTTGCTAAAAAATTTTGGAGAACGATGTCAGTAGGCTTACGACAGGTACGTGGCAGCCCTGACTCGGCAGGGTGTCAGAGGCGACAGAGGCAGCGCTGTCTTGGGGCGGAGACACTGAAAGATGCCCTTAGAAAAATTAATGAACTGACTGCACTGATAAACCTCTACGTTATTTGATTTTCGAACAGCTGAGGAGAACTGAACGTACTCAGACAGTTCTCTCTTTACTTATTCTGATCAATACTAAACTGACACACAATATTTTTAGCGCAACGCAATCTGACTTTCAATACTCCCTACAAAAGAATGGCCCTGAATAACAATAACCTATACCTTTCATGAATCACTTACCTCACCAAAAATCTTCGTTACTCGAACTACTGCAAGACATCGAGCGCCAATGTTGCCATCTAAATAAAAGATTCTAACTACTGACGGCCCCGGCACTGACTACTGTTAGGCATAGTTAGTAAATGAAAGATTTTGATAGATAACAAACAATGTATTTACCTCAATAGTAAACTTCCTGGCAGATTAAAACTGTGTGCCCGACCGAGACTCGAACTCGGGACCTTTGCGTTTCGCGGGCAAGTGCTCTACCAACTGAGCTACCGAAGCACGACTCACGCCCGGTACTCACAGCTTTACTTCTGCCAGTACCTCGTCTCCTACCTTCCATACTTTACAGAAGCTCTCCTGCTAACCTTGCAGAACTAGCACTCCTGAAAGAAAGGATATTGCGGAGACATGGCTTAGCCACAGCCTGGGGGATGTTTCCAGAATGAGATTTTCACTCTGCAGCGGAGTGTGCGCTGATATGAAACTTCCTGGCAGATTAAAACTGTGAGTAGAGCACTTGCCCGCGAAAGGCAAAGGTCCCGAGTTAGAGTCTCGGTCGGGCACACAGTTTTAATCTGCCAGAAAGTTTCATGTCAGCGCACACTCCGCTGCAGAGTGAAAATCTCATTCTGGATACCTCGATAGTGTTCAAAAGTCATTATATATATAGCAGTTCATGACATCCAGTCTTACAAATTTACTGTCTCTGGTGGACACAAGTCCAGATCATCCACACTCCGCCATTTCTCTCCCCACATCCACCACTGCTGGCCGCTCACATCCAACTATCGAACACTACAATAGCGAATATTCCGACAATGCGAACCAGCCACAGACGGCACACAGCACAGTTAGTGATTTTGATACAGAGCGCTACGTGGCGTTACCAACATAAAAACCTAAACAGCCTACCTACCACACCTCTGCACCCTGAGGGCTCCTGGCGGAGGGCAGCGAGCAGGCCGCGTCACTCAGCGTGAGTCACGGCGACGCGCAGTCGCGGGAGTGACGGGGCCGCATTCCGGCGGGGCCGCCGGGAAGTGAAGCCACGCCCCCCGGGCTCGCGCTTAACCGCAGCGGCCGTGCCGCAGCACTTGTTTTTCATTGATGGCCTGTTTTATTTTATTCCTTTGGCGCCATCTCCAGAGCAGGTAGGCGGCTGCTGCTGCCGTCACCTCGACGTGACTCACCGGCAAACAAGACTGCGCCACTGTAAGCTGGCTGCCCTCTCCTTTCCCCGTATCTCTCTCCGCTGCTCACGCAGATAAAACAAGCGCGCTCACCTGTCCTGCCCTGCCCTGCTCCTGCTGCTGCTGCTGCTGCTGCTGCTACTACTGCTGCCGCCGCCACCGCTGGAACATCGCAATTTGCGGGCAGAAAAAGAAAGACCCTGACTAACAATTCACGATCGCAGGAAATGACTGCTTGCCCATCTCACCTCATCACGCTCATCAGAAAAACGAACCGCACAGCGCAGTGGAAACAGTAATGTCGTGTTCTGCGTGCAGTAATGGGACTCTCACTGTGCCATTCGCGAGAACTCTACACTCGCCGAGTTATCCGTGCACGGCTCGCAATCAGTATTGGAGCTTGAACCTGCCTGTAGCGTTGCTTCACTTCGGAAAGTGAGAACTCAAAATGCGCCCGCTTAGTCACGTCCTCCATATTTGGTCACCGGCACTCCACGAACGATCACAACGTGTGAGTGGCGGTAGGTTGTAGCTCCACTAGTTTCGACAAACTGTTTGGCAGTGTACGGCTTTCACGTGTTTGTTAAACATAAACTGTGGTTGACTGTTTGGGAGAAATTCTGACTGACGGTCGATTTGTCAAGCCGGCGGACGTTGCTCGCGTTGATGTTTTGTTGCGCATGTTCAGCGAGAAATAGTTTTCATTGACATCTGCCTCGCTGTATCGCCGGTTTCCAGAATTGGGGAGTAGGCTCACGCATCAAAACAATGCAGCACCAGGAGTTACCAAAATAGAGGAGATGTTGCGTCTTCCCAAATCATCTATTACACTGTCCGCCCCCGGTAGCTGAGCAGTCAGCGCGAGAGAATGTCAATCCTAAGGGCCCGGGTTACATTCCCGGCTGGGTCGGAGATTTTCTCCGCTCAGGGACTGGGCATCCACATCGACGCGCAAGTCGCCGACGTGGCGTACAATCGAAAGACTTGCACCAGGCGAGCGGTCTACCCGACGGGAGGCCCTAGTCACAAGACATCTATTACACTGGAAGACGTGATGAAAGAACACAGTATTCTGCGGTCAACACACAATCGTAAGTGTAATAAAATGATAAAAACCTAAGCTCTCCAGTTCTTCTACGGACGTTGTTTATGTTACCACGTTGTGGTATTCTAATGGACATTCGTTAGAGGACCAGTTACATAAGAATATATTTCCGCTTAACTCTGTCTTCTCTTTCAATGTGAGTGCGAAGTAATTCCAACAAGTTTGGCTGCCCGTTCGGAGAAAGTTGATGCAGTCATCAGGTTCTGGGTGTAACATTTCCCTTAACATTTTTTCATGGGAATATTTCTCTCTCTATCAAGCATTCCCTGGACTAGAATTTTTTTTCTTCTTCTTCTTTATACATAATGAAGTCACTGCGTTGCTGGCTATTCCCACCGGTATCCGGTATCAACATACTTCGCGACAGCTACTTCAAAAGTGAGGTTACATATAACAAAATTTGTTGGAATATCTGCGTGCTTGTTTGACAAACCGACGTATAGAAAACAGCGAATATTACAGACAAGTTTGATCGTTACCAGGTGCTTACCTCTCTCCAGTTATATTGTTACTCTCTAAGAGGACCTGGGAAGATAAATTATTCACTGGTACCTTTCTGCATAGGTTCGAATTTCTGTCATCATGGTCACTATGCGAGATATGTTCTGCACTATGTATTACTGTACGTCTCCAGACTCAGTTTACAACGTAAATTGTCCCGTAGTTCTGGCATTTCCGCGACGTTTTCACGCTGACTAAAACAACCCGCGGCGAATAATAAGTACCTCCTCGGAATCTTTTCATCATCTCTGTTAATCAAACTCGATAAGGGCCGCCGAACGTCGAACAATACAGAGAAATTGGTGGAGGAAAGACCTTTTGTCTGTCAACTGCATATCCGCGGCATTGTTCCAACAGTGGTGAGCGTGGAGTCTTGTTTGTTTGTTTTGCTTTAGGGCCCAAAAAACAATTGGGGACATACGCGACCAAGTCAAAACTAAAGAACACGAACACAAGAGTTATACGACTATACGTCAGTCCCAATGGACAATTGGAGACAGTTAAAAACATGCACTTGGAGAAAGGGCTAAAAAACAAAGAAAGACACCATACAGAAATTGAGGTCCAAAACTAAAAATTAAATGGCCTACGCCATATTGCTTCGGCGGATAAAAAGTAAACCGCGGTCGACTGCCCGCGCGTCAATCGCTAAAACGGTTGATAAATCAGGCGGCAAACCCAAGCTGGAAGGTACATGGTTAAAATAAAAATAAAAGCATTCTAGCAGGAAGTGGCGGACAGTTAAATTTTGGGCGCAATGTGTAGCAAGTGGTGGGGTACAAAGTGGTGGGGTACAAAGTGGTGGGGTAGCGCCACTTAGCAAATGATAATGACTTAAACGACAGTGCCCAGTATGCAGCTGAGTTAAAATAATCTCTCCCTGGCGGGAGGGCCGAGAGGAGGTCATCCAAGGCGCTGGGAGAGGCTTAATAGTCCGAAGCTTATTCCCGTGGGGAGAGGACCACTGGCGATGCCAAAGGGACACCAGCTCTTTCCAGACAGCAACGCAGAATACAGGTACTCGAGGGCTGAGGTACGAGGACTGCAGCAGTGTGAGCAGCCTCGTTTCCTGGCAGACCGACATGACCAGAAACCCACAGAAACATCACATTGGCTCCACCAAGATTGAGCAAGTGACAGTTTTCCTGGATCTTCTGCACTAAAGGATGAGCAGTGTACAGCGCACATAGACTTTGGAGGGCACTGAGTGAGTCTGAGCAGAGGACACAACTGGAAAGGTTGTGTCGTCCTATGAACTCGGTGGCACGATACAAGGCGAAGTGTAAGAAGTGTGCCGGAAGCCGATATCGAAAGTCTGAGAGCCATCAGTGTACACAAAGGTGCTATCTCGGTGTTCAATGCGAAGGTCGTGAAACTGGAGGCTATAGATTGAGGCTGGAATAGTGTTCTTAGAAAGCGAATGAAGGCCAAGGTTAACATGGGTCGCTTCACGTAGCCAAGGTGGTGAAGGGTTCACACCCATTGGTAAAGTTGCTGGTAGTCTGAAGATAAGTCGCCATAACAAGTGCCAAAGCGGACTCCAGGAGGTAACAGAGAAGATGGACGCGCCCCATACTGACGATCAAAGGAGGAGGCATAGGATGGGTGGCCACGCATGGCAGACAAACGGCGTGCATATCTGCCGAGGAGAAAGTCACGACGGTAGGACAGTGATAGTTCAGCAGCTTCAGGATACAGACTCTTAACCGGACTGGATGCCACGGTGGTGGATAGTGCTTAGACGGTGTAAGAGGGATGGGCGTGCAGACGCATGCACAAAGCACCCATAGCTGAGTTTAGAACAGCCAAGGGACCGGTACAAACGGAGGTGGGTGGTTCGATCGGCACCCCAGGAAGAATAATTGAGGACAGCCAGCTGCCACGTAAGAGACATGGAGGACCAAGAGAGTTTCCTATCTAGCATGAGCCCCAGAAATTTCGTAGTTCCAACAAACGGAAGGGCAACAGGCTCCAAGGTGTAGAGATAGCGGAAGAAACAATTGCGCCGCCAGAAATTCATACAGACGGCTTTGTCAGGGGAAACGCGATAACGATTGTCGATGCTCCAGGAGTAAGGACGATCAAGAGAGCGCTGAAGACGCCGCTCAGTGAGACAGGTCCGTGGAGAACTGCAATAGATGGAAAAATCGTTAGCAAAAAGAGCTGTAGATGCCCAGCGGGAGACAGGCCATTATAGGGTCAATGGCGATAGCAAAGAGGACGACGCTCAGGACGGAATCGTGAGGCACACCATTTTCCTGGATAAAGGTTTCCGACAAGACAGAACTCAAATGCACCTTGAAAACTCGCCTTTGTACAAATGCAGGAAATAAAAAAAAAAAGAGCACGCGCCCACGGAAGCTCCACAGCGTAAAGAGTACGGAGAATGGAGGATACCTGTTCTCCACCAGGTGTCGCAGGCCTTCTCCAAATCGAAAAACACGGCCACAGTCTGTGATTTCCGCAGAAAACCATTCATGACATGGCTGGAGAAAGTAACGAGATGGTCAACTGCAGAACGCCGCGCTCGAAAGACACACTGTGCATTCGTTAGTATATGGCGAGACTCGAGCCACCACACCAGCCGTGCATAAATCATACATTCCATCATCTTGGAAACGCAGCTGGTAAGAGAGATGGAGCGGTAGCTAGAATGAAGGTTTTTTGTCCTTAACGGGCTTAGGCATAGGTATGACGGCTGCTTCAGGCCAGTGTCCAGGAAATGTGCCCTCGGCCCAGGTGCGGTCGTACGTGGTAAACAAGAGAAAGGTGCTGCAACATCTGAATGTGGATGGCGTCTGGCCTTGGGGCGGAGGAACGGGATGAATTGAGAGCATGGTCTAGCTCCCCCATAGTAAAGGTGGCATTGTAGCACTCGCGATCCGGAGAAGGGTAGCGCCCGAGAAGACAACGTCAGTGACTGTCAGGCCGGAAATTGGGGAATGGATCTTGGTTCCAGAGAGCCGTCGGAGGAAGGGATGGTACTGTTGAAAAGAACTAGTGAATGAAATCCAGCTAGTTCTTTTGCTATCCCGAAGAACTCTACGACATTTTTCAAGCATCTGTTTATAATGAATGCAGTTTTCCAGCATAGGGTGGCGGTTAAAAACGCGGAGAGCACGTCTCTGTGCGCGGACTGCGTCGCGGCATGCCTCAGCCCACCAAGGAAATGGGACACGACGTGGTAAAGTGGATGTGCGGGGGGATGGAACGTTCTGAAGGATAACTTTTCTGAGATATTCGACCCGCTGGGGAAATCTTATTCTTCGAAGGTCGCCAGGGAGGAGTAAAGCCACCAGTCAGCCTTACTAAGCGGCCATTTGGGCGTGCACGAAGGTGGGATAGGAGTCAGGAAACGGATAGCATGTGGGAAATGACTGCTCGAGGAGGCGTCAGAAAGATCTGACCACTCAAGAATATGGGCAAGCTGGGCAGTGCAGGAGGATACGTCCAAATGGGAACAAGTGTGCGAGGAGTCAGAAAGGAAAGTGGATGTCCAGTGTTAAGACAGAAGAGGGCACCTCTCAGCCAGGTTCTGGGAGCACCACAAAGGGGACGAAGCGCATTAAAGTCACCGAGTAGCAGAACTGGGGGAGGTAGCTTCCCAATAAGTTGAAGGAACTCTGCCCTGGTGACAGCGAATGATAGAGGGACGTATATGGTACAGAGGGAAAAAGTCAGTTGGGGGAGGAAAAGGCGAACTGCAACAGCCTGAAGTGTGGTAGTCATGGAGATGGGTAGACTATGAATCTCATCCCGTATGAGCAGCGTGACGCCTCCATAGAGGGAATGCCGACCTCAGGGGGAAGGTCAAAACGAATTGGTATGAAACGTGGAAGCTCAAAGCGATCGTGAGGGCGAAATTTCGTTTTCTGAAGGAAGTGTACAAGGGGACGCTGCGAAGCTAAAAGCAGCCATATATCCTCTTTGTGGGATAGTTATGAAGAGACGCATAGATGTCACCTCGGCGGCTACCGAGTGATAGCTGGGGAAGAGACTATTACAGGACACAGAAGCAGGAGGATCCTGTACCATGGGGTGCACAGAAGCATCAGCTTGCTTGTGCGGTCGAGCTGTGGAGACCAACACCGACAAACTGTTGGCGCGCACCGGCGACACGGAGGCTCACCGGGTAATGGTACCACGCGCCGACACCATCGAAGAGGATCTTCGAGGTGGCGAAGGAGAAGACAGTTTGCTTTTGGGGGCTTCTTCGAGCCTTTCCTGTTTGATGAAGACTCGGATGCTTTTCGCCCCTCGAGGCGAGATTTTGATGGCTTGTTGTACAGCTGGACGGAGAGATGGCGATGCGACATTGACACTGCGAGACTTCATAACTTCAGAGCTGAATTGGAGGTCACATGTCTGCGTGGCCATGTCCTTCACGGAGCGAGGGGTAACAAGAACAGAACTACAGGTACCACACGGGAGAACGCAGAGTTTGCGACTAGCCGGCAATTTCCATAACTGGATACGGCATCTTGTCCTTTAGCCGGATCTCTTGAACAGCCCGCTCATTGACATACAGTGGACACTTCCGAAAGGAGGCGGCATGGCCGTCATTGCAGTTACAATGAGTAAAAGGAGGCGGACTATTGCTCTATTGCGCATCCCTAACACAGGTGACACATTTGGCAGGGTGTCGACAAGACGTTCTAGTGTGGTTGAAACAATGTCACTGGTAGCGGTGCATCGGGTTCGGAATGTACGGCCACACGATGATAGTTTCATAGCCTGCTTTGAGCATGGGTGGAAGCACCACTATCGAAGTCGAGAAAGAGCTTCGGGGGGGGGGGGGGGGGGGCGCACTAAGGAGGAATGTACCTCTCTCATTACACGATGAACGGCAATGACGCCCTGATCAGAGAGGTAAGATCCTATTTCGGCCTCGGTTAGACCGTCGAGCAGGCTGCTGTAAATTACACCACAGGAAGAATTCAAAGTCCTATGGGCCTCAACACGAAGAGGGTAACTGTGGAGAAGCGAGGCAGCAAGCAGTCGTTGTGCTTGAGAATCAGAAGTGATCTCCAGAAGCAAAGTGCAATTCCGTAAACGAGAGCAGGATTTCACAGGGCCAGCACCTTTCTGAACAACAAACGGATTTACAGTGGTGACGAACTGATCGTCTTCAGTAGGCCTACGTGAGACCACATGGAACCATGGGGCAGTGGGAAGGGTCTTCGAATCATTAGCCTTGTTGCGTTTACGCTTTGTAGAAGTTGAGTGGGAAGATGATTGACTCATCGTGAGGAAATCCCCTGTGATTGTCAGCGTCTACGAGGACGCGCTCCTTCAGACGGGGGGCCCCTTCACATGGGGGCGCACCCGCCTTAGGTGATTGTTCACACATCAGGTCACACCTGACGAAGGGACCAATCGGCAATTTGGGAAGGTTGAAGCTCAGGCAGTCAGCTCTCCCTGGGCCTGGCCTGTACCAGGGGGTACGTGCGAATCCTACCTGTCGACCCGGCGCTGGCAATTACGCATTACCCAGTCACCTGTTACGTGTCAGACACCGGGACCAGCCTTCAGGGGCGCACAGGGAGAAAGGAGAAAAAGAGGAACCTCAAACGCCGAAGCGGAGGAACGAGAGGAGAAGGGAAACAAAGAGAGGAGAAGGAAGCTAAAAACAAAGGTTAGACTGTCCACGTATCAGCTACAAACTACAAAACATTCCCAATAACACCCCAGACTTGTTCCCCAAGGAAGGGGGAAAAAGAATATGAAGAGCATAGACATGCGGCACGGTAGGGAAAAAACGCTGCAAGGTTGGGGCCAAGCACGAACCTACCACAGAGTGGCGAGGCCCCTAGGGGGGGGGGGGGGGGGGGGGGGGTGCGCCTGGAGTCTGCCTACCCCGCGGCTAGATTCATGTCACCGTCCCAAGCGAAACAGCTCAGTAATGACTAATACTGCCAGACGCTGACAGCACCTAACCGGAAGGCGGAAAATGCTAGAGAATAGTGCAGTAAGACGTGCCAGCCAAAGTGCGCGCCACGAACCAGGGGGGCAGGGAACAGTGGTACGGAATGTTAGGGTCGAAATGGCGGTCATTACGGACGGGAACCACTCGAGTGAAGTCGTCTGGGAAGGCACGCAACCTGACGTCTCGGTGGCGTCGCCTTCATCTGCATCACTGTGAGCTGCGCGGCTGGGGCTACGTCTCATATCAATATCCCTTCCTATCCCAGTCGTGGGCGGAGTTTGTCAATAGTGACTAACACCTCCTACACTGAAAAGCCAAAGAAACTGGCACACCTGTCTAATATCGTGTAGGGACCCCGCGAGCACACAGAAGGGCCGCAACGCGACGAGGCATGGACTCGACTAACGTCTGAAGTAGTGCTGGAGGGAACTCACCCCAAAAATCCTGCAGGGCTGTCCATAAATCCCTAAGACTACGAGGGCGTGGAGATCTCTTCTGAACAGCACGTTCCAAGGTATCCAAATATTCTCAATTATGTTCAAGGGAGTGGAAGTGTTTGGACTCAGAAGAGTATTCCTGGAGCCACTCCGGAGAACTTCTGGACGTGTGGGGTGTCGCATTGTCCTGCTGGAATTGTCCAAGTCTATGGGATTTAACATCTGAGGTCATCAGTCCCCTAGAACTTAGAACTGTTTAAACCTAACTAACCTAAGGACATCACGCACATCCATGCCCGAGGCAGGATTCGAACCTGCGACCGTAGCGGTTTCGCGGTTCAAGACTATAGCGCCTAGAACCGCTCGGCCACTACGGCCGCCGATGGTTTCGTTGAATGGTTCGCACGCTGACACTTGTTGATGGCCCCACATTCAAATGTGCAGCAATTTGTGGAACGGTTGCACTTCTGTCACGTTGAAGGATTCCCTTCAGTCGTCGTTGGTCCCGTTCTTGCTGAATCTATTTCCCGCCGCAGTGATGTCGGAGATTTGATGTTTTACCGGATTCCTGATACGGTACATTCGTTAAATGGTCGTATGGGAAAATGCCCACTTCATTGGTACCTCGGAAATGCTGTGTCCTATCGCTCGTGCGCCGACTATAACACCACGTTCAAACTCACTTAAATCTTGACAACCTGCCAATGTAGTAGCAGTAACCAATCTAACAACTCTGCCAGACAGTCGTTGTCTCATGTAGGAGTTACCGACTGCAGTGCCTTATTCTACGTGTTTATATATGTCTGTATTTGAATACGCATGCCTGTACCACCTTTTCTGGCGCTTCAGTATATATATCGCTGTGCGAGATGCTTTTTGCTTCATGTTAACTGAAGGGTCTGTACGGGATAGGCAGCTGGACAGCGGGACATTCGTAGTTTACGCTCCGAAAACAGTTGTAAAACTCTTCTAAGCAATTTCTCGAGAGACGCACGGCGTCTTTCTTTCAGTATCTACCATTTAAGATCTTTCACTTACTCACGAGTCAAATATGCCTGTGGCCAATCCCGTTCTAGAACTTTGATTGAGAAAGCTTTTATACATTGGATGGAAATGACTTACAAGTTCGTGGCGACCTCCATCGGTAATGTTGGAATTGAATATGGTGTTGGCCCACTCTTTGCCTTTGACAGCTTCCACTCTCGCAGACATACGTTCAATCATGTCCTGGAAGGTTTCTTGGAGAATGGCAGCCCATCCTTCACGGAGTGCTGCACTGAACAGAGGTATCGATCGATGTCGGTCGGTGAGGCCTGGCACGAAGTAGGCGTTCCAAAACATACCGATGGTGTTCTATAGGATTCAGGCCAGAACTCTGTGGAGGCTAGTCCATTACAGAGATGTTATTGTCGTGTAACCACTCCGCCACAGACCGTGCGTTAGAAACAGTTGCTAGGTCGTGTTTAAAGGAGCAATCGCCATCCCTGAATTGCTCTTCAACAGTGGTAAGCAAGAAGGTGCTTAAAACATCAATGTAGGCCTGTGCTGTGATAGTGCCACGCAAAGCAAGTGGGTGCAATCGCCTCCAGGAAAAACACCACTTCACCATAGGCTCCGAATTTTACTGTAGGCACTACACACGCTGGCAGATGACGTTCACCGGGCTTTCGCCATACCCACACCTCGCCATCGGATCGCCACATTGTGTGTATAGTGATTCGTCACTTCACACAACGTTTTTCCGCTGACCAATCATCCAATATTCACGCTCCTTACACCAAGCGAGGCGTCGTTCGGCATTTACCAGCGTTGTGTGTGACTTCTGAGCAGCCGCTTGACCATGAAATCCAAGTTTTCTCACCTCCCGCCTAACTGTCATAATACTTGCTGTGGATCCGGATGCAGTTTGGAAATCTTGTGTGATGGTCTGGATAGATGTCTGCCTATTACACATTACGATCCTCTTCAACTGTCGACGGCCGGCCGGACTGTGGCCGTGCGGTTCTAGGCGCTGCAGTCTGGAACCGAGCGACCGCTACGGTCGCAGGTTTGAATCCTGTCTCGGGCATGGATGTGTGTGATGTCCTTAAGTTAGTTCGGTTTAATTAGTTCTAAGTTCTAGGCGACTGATGACCTCAGGTGTTAAGTCCCATAGTGCTCAGAGCTCTTTAAACCATTTGAACTGTTGGCGGCCGGCCGGTGTGGCCGTGCGGTTCTGGGCGCTACAGTCTGGAGCCGCGTGACCGCTGCGTTGGTTGGGTTTAAGTACTTCTAAGTTCTAGGGGACTGATGACCACGCAGTTAAGTCCCATAGTGCTCAGAGCCATTTGAACCATTTTGAACTGTGGGCGGTCTCTGTCAGTCAACAGGCGAGGTGGGCATGAACGCTTATGTGCTGCACGTGTTCCTACACGATTTCACTTCACTGAAACATCGGAAACAGTGGTCCTAGGGATGTTTAGGAGTGTAGAAATCTCACGTAGAGACGTATGACACAAGTGACACCCAGTCACCTGACCACGTTAAAAGTCCATGAGATCCGCGGAGAGCCCCATTTTGCTCTCTCAAGATATGTATTGACTACCAAGGTCGCTGATATTGAGTACCTGGCAGTATGTGGCAGCACAATGCACCTAATATGAATAACTTATGTTTTTTGGTGTGTCCGGATACTTTTTATCACAGTGTAGCTCCGTCACTTCAATTTTGACGTTACGCCTTTCTTCTGACTATTCATAATCAGTTTTTGTTTTCCGGTGTAACCTCCTTCCAACCTGTGTTCAACACACTACTGGCTTTGTGAGGCCGCTATTGTTCACCGAAGTGTGCTATCAAGATGTCTGCGAAAACCAAACTGGGCAACAAAACGGAGTGTCTCCGACAATTTCCGACGGCGAGCTTTACGTGGCATCAGTATCCAGCCTAGCTTACCTGTGCCATAAAAGTCAGGGAACATAAGCTGTAGGATTGCTTATGATGAATACGGCAGTCCTACGATGTCCTGTTCGCAGACAGTGATTAAGTTCCCGGTGCGTCCACGCAACACCCGGGTGACTCCGCACACCGTGTACAGACCTCCCGAGATCAGCTCGTGTTATCCTACTGACTTCCTGCTCGGGATCCAAAAATGCGGCACGGACGGTTTTGACTTCTCGGGAAGTCTTAGTCTTAGGCCGTGCAGTCACAGTTACAGCCAAGTCAACGGAGACCATCAAATCTCGACTGAGCGAAAAAATTCGTGTGGTCACTAATTTTTGTGCAGTCGTAGGAGAAGACTCGCGATCAACGTACGACAAAGCTGGGCGGTAGGATTCTAGTGTAAAGGTGGAGTGGGTTAGGCGTGTGAAGATCATGTTTCTTAATTTTTTCTTGGATATCTCCAAACCCGTGGCGTCTAGCGTACAGGTTTCCCAGGAAAAAAGTTAAACTACATTAAATTTCCTACAAAAAAGATCCTATACATTTTTTTTCTCTGCGATTAATAGTTTCCGCGTTGCGGGGGATGGGAAATCGGGAATTATTAAAATTACTGTCTTCATGATATAAAGCTCATGTTTATTGTTAACTGAAGTGGGTTAAGAACAAATATTAACTGTGTGTACCACATGTAAGTGCAGAACAACCGTATTAAGACATACATAACGTTTGGGAGTGTAGCTAGGTTGAATGGCGGGGATGGAGGTTGGAAACCTGAGGGAAGATAGGTCGCCGGGTTGTGGTCATGCACTTCGCTCCTTCATAGGTCTGCAGAATAAAGAGCGGGCAGGCGGCTACCCATTCTCTCTACCGCACAACGTCACAAGATGCAACTACAAGGTATTTCGCAAATTTATATAGGGCTTTGCCACAGCTCGCTTTATGGATCACTGCTGTCGCAATGCGGAGACTCTCCCGGGGGTGGGAGGGGGGCAGGGGGGCTGCTTATTTTTCACGAAAGTGCGTTAACGCTACATTGAGTACAAATGTGAGTTACTAATAATACAAACGTAAGAGAATCATCCGGACAGATTCTACGTACGAGAGGTGTTCAGTAAGTAAAGCAAGGCTTATTCCTGAAAGCACGTTGGTTTCATTTGCACCATATTATTGCCCTCTCTTTTGGCTACCAAGTCCCATTTTTCAACATAATCTGCGTTCAGTGCCATGGCCTTACGCCACCTTACTGGGAGAGCCTGTGTGCTACCTGCTTGACGTCGGAACCAACGTCTTGCTGCATGCGTAACCTCCCCATCATCCAACACTGCTTCCCGCAGAGTGCACCCTTCAATAAGCCAAACAGAACGTCCTTCGTTAGTCTTTAAGGTGTTCGGTTAGGCTGCGAGAAACCCGGCAGGCACACAGCTTTCAGTACCCAACTGATGGACGAGTGTGTCAGCACAACCAACAGATGTCCAGTCGAGCAGCGAGGTGTCTGTGATCGGTCACCTCAAATGAGAGTGTCCGCCCGTTCCACAACTGCAGCAGTCGCAGCTCTGTGCGCCCGGCCGGCACGAGGAAGATCGTAAAGGTATGCGCGACCTCATTGCTAAGATGACAGACGCATCGCACAACGACTCACCGTGCTTTTGTTCACCGTCAAGTCTCCGTAGACATTCTGCAAGCACCTATCAATATCTACGATGCTCTGGTTTTCTGTCAAAAGAAACTCTATGACAGCTCTCTGCTTGGAACGCAACTGTATAGCGCCGCCACCTGTCAGAACTTAATGGAACTATGGGGGCTGAAGCGGGAATATTCCACCATGTCTAACAACAAATTCCGCGTTTTTCAAGCAAAATGAGTTGCATTGCTTATTGAACACCCCTCGTTTATCTCTGCGCTCCGTTCAATCCTAGGGGACATATTGATTCTAACCATACAGTACGGCAGCTGTTGCGCTCTCCTGGACAGGTGACCTCCTCCTCCTACCACTACCACCACCACCACCACCACCACCACCACCACCACCACCACCGCTGCTCCCTTTTCAGTTTGTTGCAGACTGACTATGCCTGCTCAGCATTTCTTGTCCAGTTCTCTCTTGACAGTAGAAAAAAACAACCTCACTGAGCTCGAGTTTATACAGTGGAGCTATTTTCAGTTTATTACGTGTTTTTATTTGCAGTTGTTAAGCGAGCTTTTACGTAAAGCAGGCCGGAGTGGTCGAGCGGTTCTAGGCGCTACAGTCTGGAACCGAGGGGCCCCTACGGTTGCAGGTTCGAATCCTGCCTCGGGCATGGATGTGTGTGATGTCCTTCGGTTAGTTAGGTTCAAGTAGTTCTAAGTTCTAGGGGACTAATGACCTCAGCTGTTAAGTCCCATAGCGCGCAGAGCCATTTGAACCTTTTTTTTTACGTAAAATATGTTTCTACAAACGAAGACTGAGAAGTGTATAACTCGTAAGTGTGATGTAGTCGCCGGCCGCGGTGGTCTCGCGGTTCTAGGCGCGCAGTCCGGAACCGTGCGACTGCTACGGTCGCAGGTTCGAATCCTGCCTCGGGCATGGATGTGTGTGATGTCCTTAGGTTAGTTAGGTTTAAGTAGTTCTACGTTCTAGGGGACTAATGACCACAGCAGTTGAGTCCCATAGTGCTCAGAGCCATTTGAACCATTTGATGTTGTCAGGAACCATGTAGTGTTCGTGGGAAACGGACTCTACTGGTGAATGTAGCTTCTTGCTGCTGTCTTTCGTTCACAGCTTATTGCAAAGCCATGCTACTGTGTTGTAGTCACTGAAAGTTACTGCACTTCTCTCGGTATTAGTTGTGTTACTCATAGACTGCATAAATCTCTCCCATTCAGGAACAGTTGTCACTTTTAGAGTCGGGTGTAATGAGTGGAGCCACTAACCACACATCTGCAGTATATGTTGAAGGGTGGGTGTCAATGTGTGTGATGCAATAGGATTGATCACGTTTCAATTTAGAACAGCGATCTGCTGTAATGCTTTGCTCAACTTGTCTAGAAGTATCTGAAGTTCCACAACACCTAGCTGACCTACTTCTATTACAGCGGGAGCCAACTAAAGCCTCTGGCCTTGTTCAGGTGTTGGGGGAGGTGAGACTCAGGTTATGGATTTGATACCCTCATGCTGTGAAAAACATTCCAGCCATTGAGTGTGGATACAATGCAATCGACATTGTCGAACACTTTTTTATAGCATGCTACACTTGGGACAGGATATTCAGCCTGATAGACACTTTGACAGCACCAGCTTTTCTACATAGCAGTTCACTTGACAACTGTAACTAAATACTCACTTCATAAGCTGCAAATAGCTTTACCATACACGCACGAGCTTAGTGAATTTACTTTGTCTATTAACACGAGACGACTGGACAGGGAGTGGTGGGGAGGTACAGTCTGTGTTTAAACAGAAAAGCGAGCAACGCTCACGGTAGGGGAAGTCGCCTGTCTCGCAAGAGCACAACAGCTGCCGTACAGTATCATTGGAATCTAGTTTCTCTCTAGCATTGAACAACAATGTGCAGAGATTTTCGTAGATTCCGTCCACATGCTTTTCTTTCTTTAGTATTGCTGTATTAGTAGTTCATATCTGTATTCCATTTAGTTTCCACGCATTTAGTGGAAAATAAACTCCTCCGGGCATGCCAGCACACCGTCTCCAGTGATTTATAAGGCGTGCCGTGGAGAGTCGGTAACCCTTTCTGAAAGACCTTGAAGTTGCTCCTTGTGACGTTGTGGGGTAGACAGAATGGGAAATTACCTGTTTCCTCTGAAATTTGGAGACCTATGAAGGAAGTGCATGAGCACAGTCTGGCGGGCTACATTCCCTCGCACTTCTACCCTCCCCCCCCCCCCCCCCTCACCTCCACCCTGTTACAACCCCAGAACATAGTTCATTCATTAATGCGCATCTACTGGACTTAGATGAGGTACACACATTTAACATTTGTTCTTAAAGCTCTTCATTTAACAATAAACAATATTTTTATACTATTAAAAAACTATTTTTAATAATTAACGTGTTTTACATCCCCTGCGACAAGAAAGCTATGAGTTCTGAAAAAATGACGAACGCTTTTTGTAGGAAATTTAATGTACTGTAGTTTTGTACCGGAAACTTTTTCGCTAGTGCCTCAGTTTTCGAAATATTGAAGAAAAGTCACGAAAAGTGACCTTTACGCCTTCACTCTACCCCAATCCTATGTTCGCAGCCGACAGCTCAGGATTTTTAGTAAGTTATTCATTACGCTCACCCCTACCACAGCACAAATATTTGCAACTATGTGAATTTTTTCCGCTAATTTTCCTTCGCTGACTGATCTATTAGATCTTCCACTACGTCTGGTCGGACGAAAACCTCTCTCCTTTATCCTAATTTGTCTTCTACCTCCTTAAAGCTGTCTTCCGAGAATTTAAAGTTAATGGCAAAAATCACTAAGTTTTCCGAGTTTGAAACGTACATGTCTCATCATGAGAATTATCTTAACACAGGACTCTACAACTTACGGAAATTCTTGACAGAAGTTCTTGTTTACGATGTAATGCAGACTCTTGTTTAAGATAAATCCGATCATGGAGGGAGGTACGTTTCAGGCGTGTAAAACTTAGTGCTTTCAGCAGCGTGGGCTGTTGACCCTAAATTTTAACTTTCGTATTCAAAACAATCGAAACCTCGCATCCAGAGTCTCTACCGCTGTTTAAAAGACGCTAGAACAGATCTTTCCACGCACCAAGAGCCCTGAAACACCTATATGCGTGCTGTGCTCGTAATTACATCCTCTCTTAAAAATGGGAATCGCTAAAGAACGGGATGAAACTGTTTTCGTGACTTTAAACGACACGCAAGGTGCGGAGGCATCCTGGTCCACCGTCTGTCAGTTTCACCATCGTCAGAAGACTGCTTGCGCAGTGTTTCGGCCTTTGCTGCGAAACGCGTGCAGCCCCAGTGTCAACCGCAAGATAAGATATCTGCCTACGAGTCGCGGCTGCGCTATTAACGGCGGAATGTACCAGTCGTGGGCTCGCGCAGAGATTGCTAGTCCGCCTGAAGCTGCCCCTTATCCCAGCACTTTTGGCCTGATTATGCTAGGGAATGTTCGTGGAAGCGAATATCGTAAACGAATACACCGCTAAATTTAAGTAAAATACCAAGCGTTTGTCGTCTACAAGCAGATACAGATTTTAAGCAAGAAGGAAAATAAAAATTGCTATACGAATTTGCTCACGTCGCAAGAAGTATGTCTTTCAGATATTAGCGCTACAGAGTAGCAGCGCACTCCACGTACCAACAAGTTCCCAGACTGAAAACTGTTGTTGTTGCTCCTGCTGCTGCTGTCTTCAGTCCGAAGACTTCTTTTGATGCACCTTACCTCTCGTCTACATATTCTGCAAACTAATGTGACCAAGAGGCAAAAAAAAAAGACCGTAAATAAATTACATGCCAATTTTTTTAGGACATCTGTTGTTAAGCTATAAATACCGTAATGTTAACACTCATTTTGCATCCAAAATTGCACAATGACAACAGAAGACGCTTTATAAATAGATACGTCTGCTGAAAAGTATTCAGCATTAGCAGTAAACGTAAAACGGAAAAACGAATAATAATTGACCAGTGGTTTCGGCTTTGCAATGTGCTTAAATGTTAACTTTCCTTGCCATTTAAAGGATACTATTTTTCCAAATCAGTTCAAAAATGGTTCAAATGGCTCTGAGCACTATGGGACTTAACATCTGAGGTCATCAGTCCCCTAGAACTTAGAACTACTTAAACCTAAATAACCTAAAAACATCACACACATCCATGCCCGAGGCAGGAATCGAACCTGCGGCCGTAGCAGTAGCGCGGTTCCGGACTGAATCGCCTAGAACCGCTTGGCCACAGCGGCCGGCGCCAAATCAGTAAACTCGCGATTGTCAGGAAGTAGTACTCAATAACACACATCAGAGTCACCGCGTCCCGTTAAGGAGAAACCTATTAGAGGCTAGTCGGCCTATTTTTCTTGAAAACAGGAATCCGTTATGAGAGAAAAAGAAAAATAGCCACACTGCAAGTGTCGCAGGGAAATTAATGTATACTGTACGAAGAAAGTCTCCTTTGAGTGCTATCGACAGAGTAAAGTTTCCATTAGATCTGTATCCTCATCGATGACTAATTCAGCGACGAAGAGATTACAACACGTGCCATCACGTGGCTTCAAGAAGAGGTGGGATGGGCGGAGCACATCAGGAGGCGATACCGCCACAGTAGTGTGTAACGGTGGCCTTTGAAGAGTACGCATATATCACGCGAAACTTTCCCGGCGGGAAAAATCGAGTTGGTTGCTTGGTTGGTCGATTTGGAGGAGGGAACCAAACAGAGAGGTTATCGGTTCCATCGGATTAGGGAAGGATGGGGAAAGAAATCGGCCGTGCCCTTAGAAAGGAACCATCCTGGCATTTGCCTGAAGCGATGTAGGGAAATCACGGGAAACCTGAATCAGGACGGCAGGACACGAATTCGAACCGTCGTCTTCCCGAATGCAATTCCAGTGTGCTAACCACTGCGCCACCGCGCTCGGTTAAAAATAGTGGAAATAAAAGCTGATACGACAGGCTCCCAGGCAGTCACGCATCCTCGTAGCCGAAGCACCCTCCACCACGCACCGTGAGGTAGCAATCTGAATGTGGCTGTGGGTGCGGGTCTGGATGTACACATCTGGTTGCCCACAACTGGCAGAGGTGTATTATAAAAACAAGTTTTCAAAATACGTTTGGAAATGTCTAGTGGTTTGATAGCATAGCCACAAACGGCAGGTTTCGATTACTTGCGAGGATTAAGGAAAACTGTGCACGTACTGTTTCGGGAAGTGAGTGCTAATATAAACCTTGCGCAACCTGTGAGTGGAATATTGCTCAGTTACATGGACTAACGGCACTAACTTGGAGTGGATAAAGGTGGTGAAGCACGGAATGCTTGCGCAACTGGTGCAAATTTCACTAAAATCCTCGAGCGTATACCGCTGCATCTTGTTATTACTTGAAACACCAAAGTAACAGAGATTCCAGTCTCCTTATGGAGGGCTTCCGCAGGGAGTGGACATTTTCTAAGGCGAGCACTTCAGTACACAGCAATGACATTTTTAAGTAGGCTGTTTAGGTTTTTTTTATTGGTAACGCCACGTAGCACTCTGTATGAAGATCACTGGCTGTGCTGTGTGCAGTCTGTGGCTGGTTGGCATTGTTGTAATACTCGCCATTGTAGCGTTGGGCAGATGGAAGTGAACAGCGCGTAGCGTTGCGCAGTTGGAGGCGAGCCGCCAGCAGGGGTGGATGGAGGAGAGAAATGGCAGAGTTTTGAAATTTGTAAGACTGGATTTCATGAACTGATATGTATGTTATGACTTTTGATGATATGAAGGTAAATACATTGTTTGTTCTCTATTAAAATAGTTCATTTGCTAACTATAGCCGGCCGCTGTTGCCCAGCGGTTCTAGGCGCTCAGTCCAGAACCGCGCAACTGCTCCGGTCGCAGGTTCGAATCCTGCCTCGGACATGGATGTGTGTGATGTACTTAGCTTAGTTAGGTTTAAGTAGTTCAAGTTCTAGGGGACTGATGACCACAGATGTTAAGTACCAGAGTGCTCAGAGCCATTTTGCTAACTATCCCTATCAGTAGTCAGTGCCTTCCGTAGTTTGAATCTTTTATTTAGCTGGCAGTAGTGGCGCTCGCTGTATTGCAGTAGTTCGAATAACGAAGATTTTTGGTGAGGTAAGCGATTTGTGAAAGGTATAGGTTAATGTTAGTCAGGGCCATTCTTTTGTAGGGATTTTTGAAAGTCAGATTGCGTTGCGCTAAAAATATTGTGTGTCAGTTTAAGCACAGTAATGTGCAGTTTTTCTAAGGGGACGCTTCACCTTGTAACGCACCGAAATCATTTGCTGTTGGCCCAAAGAATGAATGGTATTTATTGTTTGAGTAGCGGGGGAATGTTATAGAAATGCTGGAAAAAATTTGACTTTCGGAGAGGACGCACTGAGTAAAAGATAACTTGTACCTAGAGAAAACATACTTTGAAAATTCGACTGAAAGAGAGAGATACCTAAATATGGTCCAGTTCCCACGTCTCTGTTGTTTGTGAAGATTGTAAGATAACTTAATATTTTTTCTAAAACTTTTTACCACAAGCGACAGCCAATATCTGAAAACGAAAAATAATTTACACTTCACAACAAAGTGGTTCAAATGGCTCTACGCACTATGGGACAGTCATCAGTCCCCTAGACTTAGAAACTAATTAAACCTAACTAACCTAAAGACATCACACGCATCCATGCCCGAGACAGGATTCGAAACTGCGACCGTAACAGCAGCGCAGTTCCGGACCGACGCCAATAGAACCGCTCGGCCACAGCGGTCGCCTTACAGAACCTCCAGCAGTCCCCTACTGACATGCAGGTTCCATGGTATCATGAGGTTGTCTGCATACCAGTACACTTCCATCCGCTCGATACAATTTGAAACGAGACTCGTCTGAAGAGGTACCATGTTTCCAGTCATCAATAGTCCAATGCCTGTGTTGGTGGGCCCAGGCGAGGCAAAAAGGCTTTTTGTCGTGCCGTCATCAAGAGTACACGAGTGGGCCTTTGGCTCCGAAGTCCCATATCGATGAATGGTTCTCACGCTGACATAAGTTGATGCCCAACATTGAAATCTGCAGCAATTTGCGGAACGATTCTCTTCAGTCGTCGTTGGTCCCGTTCTTGTAGGATCTTTTTCTCGCCGCAGCGATGTGGGAGATTTGATGTTTTACCGCATTCCTCATATTCACGGTACACTCGTGAAATGGTCGTACGGGGAAATCCCCACTTCATCGCTACCTCGGAGATGCTCTGTGCCATCGTTCGTGTGCTGACTATAATACCACGTCCCAACACACTTAAATCTTGATAACTTGCCATTGTAGCAGCAGTAACGGATCTAACAACTGCACCAGACACTTGTTGTCATATATAGGCGTTGCCGACCGCAGCGCCGTATCCTGCATGTTTACATATGTCTATATTTGAATATGCATGCCTACACCAGTTTCTTTGGCACTTCAGTGTATATGCTGTGCTTCGCAAGCTAATAAAAGGCTTCCAGCGTCGTACATACGGGTTCAGGAGAAATTATGAACGTCTGTCAACCTATTTATCACTTGAAATTTGGCATTTTCTGCCTTACAGGACGAGTCTTTAGCGCTGTAGCAAAGACAAGGCGCAACGAAACTTCCTGGCGTGTGAAAACTGTGACGGAACAGGACTCTAACCCGGATCGCTTGTGTTGTTTTTCCTCCGTGCGGCCTCAACTCGAAGGTACTTTCTCTGCTCCGAGATGTCAGTCATTCGCGCCGCCAGTATTTTTAGGCCGTCGATATCTTTAGACTTGCGTTCTTTCTTTGTCCCTTCGGTCTCCATTATGGTGTTAAAGGTACAGTAAATGGAGGGTGTATAAATTTTTGTGTCTTCCAGTACCATTTTAGCTTCGAGGCGGGTTGTCATCGATAGCGGCCGAGACTGCTGGGAGAGTCCTCGGCCCCCGTCGCAGAGGCCGCGAAGCGTCATGCGGCCCAGATAAACCCGGGGTACATATTTGTCCGCGCGTGACGTGAAGTAGGCCTCTGTGACTCACGGCTTCCGCTGCAGTTAGAGGAATCAGGCAGGGTGGTCACACCTCACGATGGCCACTGTCCACAAGCAGGTCTCTAGGGCGCCTTCCATTAGCAGTCCACGTTGCTAAACTCCACTTGTAAGCAACTTCGCCCACATTGACAGACAGGCAGGCAGGCAGGCCGGATCCGAACCCCGAACCGTTGCTGTGGTCTCGCCGGCTGAGCCATCCAAAAGGCGCGACCGACAACCCACCCTCACAGCTTCGCTTCTATTTCCCAGCAAACCTTCTCCTACCTTCGAAACATAGCAGAAGCCGTCTTGCACAACTTCCAAGGACTATAGTTCAATTCTTTTACCTTGGCGGCTCGTGCATGCCCGCCCAGACACGGGAGATTGCTACGTTGCCAGTTGCACGCGTCCAGAGAAGCAGCGCTATAGTATAGTATAGTTCGCAAACTTACGTTTAGGGGGAAGCGTGCAGTTTATGAAGTAAAGCCACCATGGCCGCATTAACCCTTTCGCTACTTCAGAGACGTGCTGCCCGCATTCCGCGCTGTGCGCTATTTTGTCATCACTGCACTGCTCGCCTGTGCAGACATGGTGTTCCGACTGCTTTGACACACTTGTCATTCGATTTCACAAAAACTATTTGGCCCAAAAATTTGATTTTTACCCATCTTCTTGACTGATACCTTCCCCCCCATAAATGACTTAATTTTGTTTCGATTTTCAACGTAGTTATTGTGCAGCATTAGACGTAGTAAACCATTGCACGAAATTTTGAAGAGTTTGCAGAGGTAAAAGCCAATAGCGTATACTTTCCGTATGGTCGATTTTAGTTGCCACTAGAAATTTCAAAAAATTACATTCAAACGAATAAAATTCATGAAATAAGACTTCGATATTGTTTTCAAGTAAAGAAAATATGAGTCGTGGAACAATATTTGAACTCGGAACATTTAGCTTAGTAGCCCAACACTTTAACCATAACGCTAACGCAGCTCATCGTTCAACCGGATTCCTAGAGGATTTTAAAGTCACGCAAAATACCGACAAACACTGTTGGCATGACTATGAATTACTCACGTTTCGTCGAAGTACAACAGGAAGTAAACAAATACCGCTGTTCTTTATTGAGAAAAAGCGGTTAGTGAGAATGAATTTCCTTGCTATCGCCTGAATTAGGAGGCTTATTGCTTGTTTGGTTTAATTAGTTAATAGAATATGAAGCAATTGGTATAAAGAATGCTTTTTCCGAACTTTCTTTTATAGAAAGTCTGCTAGCAAGACATTGCTTTTGTTCAGTTACTTTATTTATGACTGAACGTTTCTAAAACTGAAGACACTCGTCCGTGCTTTGTACTGTGGTCGAGCTCTGGCAAGATCGTTCTCTGTTCATTGGCTGACTGTGTTTTGTGACGTCAGATGCGCAGAACGAACCTAAACTCGGTCGTCGTCGTAAATGACGTGCACTATAGCAAACGTGGTAGGAAGGAAGTAAAGGAGACTTAAAAGATTCGTACTAACTGACGGACCTGGGTGACAATCTGAGCAGTTCTCTTAGATTGTTCGCAGATGATGCTGTAATTTACCGTCTAGTAAGGTCATCCGAAGACCAGTATCAGTTGCAAAGCGATTTAGAAAAGATTGCTGTATGGTGTGGCAGGTGGCAGTTGACGCTAAATAACGAAAAGTGTGAGATAATCCACATGAGTTCCAAAAGCAATCCGTTGGAATTCGATTACTCGATAAATAGTACAATTCTCAAGGCTGTCAATTCAACTAAGTACCTGGGTGTTAAAATTACGAACAACTTCAGTTGGAAGGACCACATAGATAATATTGTGGGGAAGGCGAGTCAAAGGTTGCGTTTCATTGGCAGGACACTTAGAAGACGCAACAAGTCCACTAAAGAGACAGTTTACACTACACTCGTTCGTCCTCTGTTAGAATATTGCTGCGCGGTGTGGGATCCTTACCAGGTGGGATTGACGGAGGACATCGAAAGGGTGCAAAAAAGGGCAGCTCGTTTTGTATTATCACGTAATAGGGAAGAGAGTGTGGCAGATATGATACACGAGTTGGGATGGAAGTCATTACAGCAAAGACGTTTTTCGTCGCGGCGAGACCTTTTTACGAAATTTCAGTCACCAATTTTCTCTTCCGAATGCGAAAATATTTTGTTGAGCCCAACCTACATAGGTAGGAATGATCATCAAAATAAAATAAGAGAAATCAGAGCTCGAACAGAAAGGTTTAGGTGTTCGTTTTTCCCGCGCGCTGTTCGGGAGTGGAATAGTACAGAGAGAGTATGATTGTGGTTCGATGAACCCTCTGCCAAGCACTTACATGTGAATTGCAGAGTAGTCATGTAGATGTAGATGTAGAATAAAACAGAACTGTTTGCTTGCTTTGCCAAAGTAGTGTTATAGGCGGTGTGTTTTTCCTTAGCTACGTGAACGACTTAGGAGACAATCTGAGCAGCCGTCTTAGGTCGTTTGCAGATGATGCTTCCGTTGATCCTCTAGTAAAGTCATCAGAAGATCGAAAGAAATTGCGAAGCGATTTAGAAAAGATATCTGTATGGTGCAAAAAATTAGTAATTGACCCTAAATTATTAAAAATATGAGGTCATCCAAATGAGTGCTAAAAGGAATCCGTTAAACTTCGGTTACACGATAAATCAGTCAAATCTGCAGGCCGTAAATTAAACTAAATACCTACGAATTACAATTACAAACAACTTAAATTGAAACCAACAGGTAGAAAATGTTGTGGGTAAGGCAAACCAAAGACTGCGTTTCATTGACAGAACACTTAAATTTAACAAGTCTGCTAAAGAGGCTGCCTACACTACTCTTGACCGTCTTCTTTTTGAGTACTGCTGCGCGCTCTGGGATCTTTACCAGACAGGACTGACGGAGTCATCGAAAAAGTTCAAAGAAGTGCACCACGTTTTGTATTGTCGTGAAATGGGGAAGAGAGTGTCACGGACATGATGCAGGATTTGGGATGCACATCATCAAAACAAAGGCTTTTACGTTGCGGAGCAATCTTCTCACGAAATCCCAATCACCAACTTTCTCCTCCGAATGCGAAAATATTTTGTTGACTGCGACCTACATAGGAAGGAACGATCACCATTATAAAATAAGGGAAATCAGAGCTCCCACGGAAATATATAGGTGTTTGTATTTCCCGCGCGTTGTTCGAGAGTGGAATAATAGAGAATTATTGTGAAGGTGATTCGATGAACCCTCTGCCAGGCACTTAAGTGTGATTTGCGGAGTATCCATGTGGATGTAACTTTACTGAAAGAAGTGGGCAGTACACTAAACAACGAATATGGCTTACGACTAAATAAAGCAAGGACGAAGGTCACAAACTCTTTTATATTCTGGGTATCCGCACCTGTTAAAACGTATGATGTTTGTAAGAATTCCGCTGGTAGTTGGTAAAATTGTTGTTTATTGAAAAACAACCGGTTTTGCGTCCTAAAGCCGCGTCATCATGTGTAGTTTACATGATAGAGAGCAACGTACGCTGTCAGCACTTGTAAGGAGTGTCAGGACTCTCCGTTACACTGATTAAGTATTACTTTGAGTATCGAAAACAGTGTAGCCAACTTAAGGCTATTCTTTGCATTGTGCAAGATTCTGAGATTCTCTATGGAAATAATTAAGCGCTCAGATATCAATTGTAACAATGTGAGGGCGAAACATGGGAGTGCGATTCTAAGCATCGTTATGAAACTAGGTCGGTCTGCCAGAGAGAAATTTCAGTAGTGTCGGTGATGGCAGATCTTACCACACTTAAGGCCTGATTTCATTTATATGACCAAGAGAGATTTAGATGGCGCAACTATACTTGGAGATGGAACTCAAGGTAAACTTCGCAAGCATTGCGTAAATTGTAATTCCAGGATTAGGCTCGTGATTCTTAGTCTGAGTTTGCAATAATCCCGTTTTTCTTGTCAGTTGAAGGAGCCTTCTTATCCTCCAAATCATAATAATTATTCTCCACATCTAATGCAGAAATATGCTGTGGTTATTAGATGTTAATGCAAATTTGAAACTGAATAATTTGTTAATCTGCCACTCAACCATTACTGATACTTTTAAGGTCATTGTCAGGCATTCGCCATTATTAATACTTGTCAAACTATTATTGGTCATGAAGATTCCCGAAGTTTTTAAATTTATGTAATCCATTTTTACAAATTATTTAGTAGTTAACAGGACCCATGCAAACTCCTTTTTGTTAAATTCATTCTTAGTAACAATAAGCTTTATCCGCTGCAGCTGCTGCGAATTGCTGTAAACCACTTGGAAAAAGGCAGACATCTAAAGAGGTGAGTGCAAAACTTAGGGCCCAAACGGAGACAACGATTCACCACAACATGTCCAGTAAATTCCGTTGCACAAGCCAGATCCTGTATCACTTGTAAATTCTTGTTCAAGTACGCAGTCAGATAGCTTAGGTCTTCATTGTTAGAGTTTCATTAGTTCCTGCAGTTTTTCATATTCGGATACGCAGTAAGATAGCTTATCTAAACATTAGTTTTACGTTTTTCATGTAATGATCTGTTGAGGGCTTAAATGACAGAGAAGCTGACACTCATACAACACGCACACAGTGTTATGCAGGTTAGATTCCGATTACTGATAGCTCAGGTTGCTTATAGAGTCCATTCTCACAGAATAACTTGGGCTTTATTTGTTATAGGTGCGTTACACGCTTTGTCGCTATTGGAATCAATAAAGGAATGTCTAAAATATACTCACAACATTAAAATGTCATAGGCACACACATCTCTCCTACTTAAAATTTACTATTCAGTGAATGTTGTCAATGCTATGGCGAACGAAAGGTAACGAAGACGTGCACCATTCATTTAGTGCAAACTGCTGATACGTATAACTTGCATTTACAGAGCCTTGTCTCAAAATTTGCCTGCATCTGAAAAAAACATTATCGTGAAAGGACGCTAAAATATTTTTTAAAACGTGCCGCAGCGCTATGCAAATTAGTGCGTAGAATGTAAAGAGGTGTCAGAAGCGTCTTACCGGTTTGACGGTGCAGGGCAACCGGTGATGGGCGAAGTAAAAGCGGACCACACGACTAACTGGCTGGCGGAACGGGAACTATCAACGTATACAGTGTGACGTCACATACTCATGACTAGGAGCGCTTCGTCGCTACATTTACAAGCGAGAACGATACAGAATCGTACAAACAAAGTGGCCAGAATGCGGAATGCTGTGGCGCTTTAATTCTACTTGCTTATTCAACATGAACTGCCCATTTTTTATACCTAACAGTTGTATTGACAATATTCACTGAACAGTAAATTTTGAGTGTCACCTATCGATATGCTTATGACCTTATAACGTTGTGAGTATATCTTAGTCAGTCCTTTATGAAGTTTAATATACATAAAGTAGTGCCACTTTACAATGTAGGTTGCACCTAATGATGCGGCTTTAAGGCGTGAAGCCGGTTATATTTCAATAAACAACAATTTCACCAGCTATCTGCGGAATTCTTCCCAGCATCGAGAACGAACGTAATTAAGAGTAGCAGAGATAACATCAGCTTGCTTAAGAAAAAATCGGGATCACA
Organism: Schistocerca gregaria; assembly: GCF_023897955.1. NCBI lineage: Eukaryota > Metazoa > Arthropoda > Insecta > Orthoptera > Acrididae > Schistocerca > Schistocerca gregaria. The sequence continues at coordinate 861,857,723 of NC_064922.1, forward strand.
AAATGGAAAAGACGCGCATGGATTATCCGCGTGAGAGGCAAGACGGTAATGGATGACAGAACCAAGACAGCAGGGGAAGAAAGCTTTCTTCAGTGCAAATAACTCTTACAAAAGGTCAGGTGTTTCGTCGAGAAAAACAGAGAGAGGAGGGAGATAGACAGAACGCAGAAGAGAACAACAGACGACAACAATGAGGAACCATGAAATATGTCATAAAGCAACTGTTTCAGGAGGTCTTGAGTTGGCCAAATTCCAACAACAACTCTACTTCAATCAAGAGGGAGAAACTCCAGATGTCGTACACATCTGTATGGCAGTGAAACGTGAGTCATAGGAAACTACGAGGCGTATTCCGAAAGTAAGGTCCGATTAGGTGCGTAATGGAAAGCACAGTGAAAATCCGATGACGCTCTCTACAGATGTGTTGGGTAGCGTCTCTGGTACGCCCGTCGATCGCGTCACTTCGCTCTTTTCAGTTCTGAGCGTAAAGTGATCACGTACAAATGCCTGAAACAACAGTATCTCTCGCGAAGTATGTGGACCTGGTGAGACATTTCACCTTAAGCTATGCAACCCGCATAACATAAATGTCACGAGTTTCTTCCTTCAAGACAACCGCATTCAGCTGGGACAATGAAGATGCTCCTGCTGCGTTTTCGACGTGTTTGATCAACCAAACCACATGCCGTAACTGTCTGTCTCCGTTGTGCATCTCTGCTCACATGAACCTCTGGCTACGAAGACGATATTTTTGCACAAACAACGAAAGGCAAATCAGCGTAGAGCATTGGCGTAAAGTACAGGCGGCTCCTTTCTGTGACTAGGGTGCTGGTAAGTTTGTACAACGCCACGACAAATGTCTAAGTCACAGAGGCGACTATGTAGAGAGGTAGCTGGACGGTGTGGCTAACTGTGGCGAATAAAAAAAAATAGATTTTCACTGTGGCTTCCATTTCGCGACCGATCAGATCTTACTTTCCGATCAGCCCTCGTAATGAGAGGAAACTGGAAGCACGTGGCATGCGGTTATCATGCAACAGCCTCCCAAAGATTGTTATGAACTGTCCGATACCACCTGTTTATGTGCATCCATGTATCTATTGTAAGATTGAGTGCTTCCTAGGGCGTTTTATGTGTATTTTTACAGGTGTCGTTCAGTTCAGTTTGCCCAAAAACCTATTCTTCTTCGTAAATACATATAGAATATTCTGCAATGACGTGCATTCTCGAGATTGTTAATAGATTGTTGTCACTAACAAAAATATGTACATATTCCAAATTAAATATCAGATCGTAAAATTGAAGTAATAAATGTTTAGCAACAAATATTAAGAGGTTGCAGGAATGTTAGCATAAATAATTAACGGCTCTAATGACCATAATTGCAATTTGTAAATTTGCTAACACAAAAACCTCATTACGATTCAAATGAAAATAACAGTCCTTTCCAGTGATGTAACTTCATTCATTATCCATTTTTATGTAATTCAATGTATTTAATGACGCTTGTAAATTACGCAGATATTTACCTCTTGCTAGTCACACCACCCAAATTTACAAAATTCCCGTATTTGAGGAAAAGTGTGTATTTCATTTATGTAATCTGGCGAAGCACGATGTGTATACTTCGAACAAATGTTAGTAATAAAATCCATGAACTCACTAATTACGAAATTAAAGTCAAAATAATTGTTGAAATCGGATTGTGAATTAATTTTCATACATAAAACCAAAATGATAAAAAATATCATGTTATTTGACATTATATTTTATAACGGTTACAAATGTAACAGCAGTTAGTTTAGATGAAATTGTTTTTAATAGAAAGTTATAATTTTTTAATAAATTAACAATGGTAGCGATTGTAAAATGATATTTAAAAGCGACGAGCGAGGCTGCACGGAGAAACAGTCAGTAAAGTTTTCGTCTTACACCAGGAGTCAGTGCAGTTATTTTGCACTTAATGACAGTTCTGTCGATCAGCTGACGTCAATAAATAATTGGTCAAACTTGAAATTTTCGTGATTTTCTCATTATCAAAGCATCCACAACATCGATGAACCACAGGCCAACGCAAGTTAAGTAGTAACGTTTGAAATATCGTTCCACGGTGGTATCGAAGAACGTTCAGATTTAAGTGAGAGTGTATAAAGTAAGAAACCCAAGTACTAAAAAGAATGCGTGAGAAAAGACGTCTGTGGAACACGTTTAGGAGAAGAAGGGACAGGTAGGGGCAGATTTGCTGCTGTATCCAGGAAATGTCGACTTTAGAATGGAAGAAGTAGACGGCGAAAAGAGTAGCAGGCAGGCAGAGAGTGGACTTCAGTATGTAAGAGAGATTGCACAAGATATTGAAGAGATAAGAACAAAATGGTTGAAATGGCTCTGGGCACTCTAGGACTTAACATCTGAAGTCATCAGTCCCCTAGAACTTAGAACTACTTAAACCTAACTAACCTTATGACATCACACACATCGATGCCCGAGGCAGCATTCGAACCTGCTACCGTAGCGGTTGCGCGGTTCCAGACTGAAGTGCCTAGAACCGCTCGGTCACTCCGGCCGGCAAATGAGAACAAGATATGAAAAGTTAGAGGAGAACATGAAAACTAACGAGACACAGACGACTTTGAAAAGCAAGTTACGGTGCCACGTTGAAAAGAGATGGTTACACCCATTTGTCGATCTTCAGGCTGTGGGTCAGTATTCAACTCTAAACGTGGAGGTTTGTAATGGACCGCCCAGGGGATTCCACAGCAGCATGGATCCACGGTCGCAGAGAGGTGGGCGAGGAAGGCGCAATAGCGGGGCCTAGGAGCTGGTGTGTCGCTGCGCTACAGGGATGAGGGAGTCTGTCAGAGCTGACCGACGAAAACGACGGCCAACAGGTTTTCGGAAATCGGAGAACGTAAACATAACTCTGAATAACGAAGGAACGCTTCCAGAGAGCAACTTGCTTAGGAAATGGGACTGCCTTTCAGCACTAGGGAAAAAAGGAGTTAAGCAACCGCTAAGAAAGTGGTGGTTTTTTTTTTTTTTTTTTTTTTTTTTTTTTTTAAAGCAAGCACACTTTCAGAAATTTTCACAAGGCTATAGATAGTTCGTGTTACAGTGAGAGTTTGAGGTACTATTCCTAGGATGAGGCATTCAGAGAGATGATGCGAGACTTTCCTCATGGAGCCGGCCGGTGTGGCCGAGCGGTTCTAGGCGCTACAGTCTGGAAACGCGAGACCGCTACGGTCGCAAGTTCGAATCCTGCCTCGGGCATGGATGTGTGTGATGTCCTTAGATTAGTTAGATTTAAGTAGTTCTAAGTTATAGGAGACTGTAGCTCCTCTCACTAAGTTGTACAACGAGTGCTTGAGGCTCGGGTAATTTCCAGCAACATGGAAAAAGGCAAACATAATCATTATCAAAAAGGGTCAAGAGAAAGATCCCACCGAAATCAAGTCATATAGACTCATCTGCCTGTTAGACTCACTGGGAAAACGTTTTGAGAGGCTACTGGCAAACAGACTGACAGCACACCGAATGCTGTGCGGGATGAGTGAGAGACAATTCGGCTTCCGGTCTGGGCGTTCCGCGTCTGACGCAATCGCCCTGGCCGCCGAGGTCTGTGACTCCACCCCGCACAAGTATGTCGTCGGCATCATGGTGGACATCAGTGGCGCCTTCGACAACCTGTGCTGGCCCTCACTCTTTTCCTGCCTGCGGGAGAAGAACTGCCCAGGGCTACTATACGGCTGCCTGAGGAGCTATTGTGTAGACAGGGAGGTCTGGCTATCGGCCCCTAGCGGCATAGTCAGGAAGACTGTGACCAAAGATGTCCTCAAGGCTCTGTCCTAGGACCTCTCTTTTGGGACATCAACAAGGAGCCATTACTGGAATACCTGAAGAACAGTGACGATGTGCTAGAGGTCATAGCTTACGCAGACGACGACCTCCTGCTGGTCGGCGGCCGAAGCCGCGACGAATTAGAGCCCAAGGTAGAAAGAGCCATAAACGTACTTACATCATGGTGTCACAAAACTAAAACGACGATTGCGCCTAGTAAGTCTACATACCTACTTCTTAAAGGCCAATTGGTCAGGAACCGCACTGTGAGAATCAATGGCACACCAGTTCTTCGGCGCGGCGAGGCCCGTTATCTGGGTGTCATCATCGATGAGAGGTGGAACTTCGCATCACATATTGATACCATATCCCAAAAATCCCTGGCATTACTGAACAACCTCACTGGAATTGGTCATAAACGATTTCACCTCCCACCAAACCTAATCAAATTATACCACAGTAGCATCCTGACTTCAATAGTAGGATACGGATCAGGGGTCTGAGCACACAGACTCACAAGGGTCATGCCTGCCATGGCCGTGAGAACAGTGCAGCGGAACATGCTTCTACGTTCAGCAGGGGCCTACAGGACTACACCCGGAGGAGCGCTTCTTGTGCTAATGGGGATATGTCCACTGGACGTAAAAATTCTTGAGCAGGCCGCCTGGTACTGGATGAAGAAGGAAAACCAGGACAAAATTAGGGAAATACTTGGGGTCTATGTGGGGGATAAGAACGCCATCAAAAAGAGAGAGATGGAAGTGTGGCAAGAACAGTGGAGCAATGAGGACACGGGACGCAGAACTTATGAGCTGCTTCCGGATATAGAAGAACGGACAAAACTCATTTTTCACGCCAACGAGAGGTATGCTGCACTTTCTTACTGGTCATGGACCATACCCAACATATCTATGTCGGTTTGTGAAGCAGGCTACACCCGCGTGTGACTGTGGTGCTGTGCAAAGCACCCCAGAACATGTAGTGTAAAAGTGCCACCTCTTCGATGATGTAGCCCATGATCTCAGACAACAATTACCAAATAACGACACGTACCACCTAATAAGGCATGAAAACAAGTTCAATACATTGAACGAACTAACAAATGAAGTATCAAAGAAAGTCCTTAAGAACTTTCTAAGGGACACTCAGTGAAAGTAATAAATTGATACCGATTACGACTTTGTGCGCCCCTCCTGTACCGCCGGGTAAGGACATGGCCAGTCGCCTCAAGGCTGGAATCCGCCTTGCCGTGGACTAGGAGGGAGGGGGGTACAAAAACACCGGACGGAACAACACACAGGCTATGACCTATGTAAATATTAGAATAGAAGTAGAAGATAGGATAACACTCTAGAATAGACTGCAGCTAAACCAACTTGATGGCCAGCCCAGTGCCAGGGGCATGCCCGCTGGGGTTAGCTCGGTGGGCCCGGCCAACATACTAGATTATAGTAGCGCTGGCACACCTGTAACGCTGCAGGTAGATTTAAGTCCTTAGATTAAGTAGTTTAGAACCCCATAGCGGTCAAGTAATAGTATTAATAATAGTAAAATGACCTCTAGTGTAGCGTAGTGTAGAACAAAAAAGCTGCAATACCTGTATCATTATTAGGACCCACTAATGTAGTTAGGTAGTGGGTTATTATGTATAATACACTAACTGAAGTCTAGGGGACTAATGACCTCAGATGTTAAGTCCCACAGTGCTCAGAACCATCTGAACCTTTTTCTTTTCCCTCGTGGACGCGAATGGCTGGAAGTCAACGCGAGCGACAGAGGAGCCGTGTCCGCCTGGATACATGACGACGACGAGAATCTCGGTTCAGTTCAGTTGAGCGCCGCCGGCACCGCATACCACCGCAGCCACTAGCAGTCCACCTCACAACTTTCCGTTTGCCTCAGGCTAATACTAAGTAAAGCACTGGAAAGCGACCCCGGAAGTTTTTCATTACAATAAAGAGTGCGTTGCCGGTTTCTTGATTCGATTGTATTGATTGAACGATATCAGTTGTGGTTCGTGAAGGGTGCCTGAAATGGACTAGCCATGGTCCAAGACAAAATTTTATACAGTTAAAACAATAATTGTTACATTCTGTTGACATGTTAGCAGTTAGCACTCTAAATAACATTGCTGAATAGAATAACTACAAATGCCGCACTGTAGCGCAACTATAGACCTACATCTCAAACGTCGATCAGTTGTAGAATTTTGGAACACCTATTATGTTCGAGTGTAATGACTTTTCTGGAGACTAGAAATCTACTCTGTAGGAATCAGCGTGGGTTTCGAAAATGAAGATCGTGTGAAACCCAGCTCTCGCTATTCGTCCACGAGACTCAGAGGGCCATAGACTCGTGTTCCCAGGCAGATGCCGTGTTTCTTGAGTTCCGCAAGACGTTTGAAACATTTCCCTACAGTCGTTTAATGAACAAAGTAAGAGCATATGGACTATCAGAACAATTGTGTGATTGGATTGAAGAGTTCCTAGACGAGAGAACGCAGCATGTCATTCTCAATGGTGAGGAGTCTTCCGAAGTAAGAGTGATTTCAGGTGTGCCGCAGGGGAGTCTCGTAGGACCGTTACTATTCACAATATATATATGTGACCTTGTGGATAACATCGGAAGTTCACTGAGGCTTTTTGCGGATGATGCTGTAGTATATCGGGAGGTTGTAACAATGGAAAATTGTACTGAAATGCAGGAGGATCTGCAACGAATTGAGGCATGGTGCAGGGAACGGCAATTGAATCTCAATGTAGACAAGTGTAATGTGCTACGAATACATAGAAAGAAAGATCCCTTATCATTTAGCTAAAATATAGCAGGTCAGCAACTGGAAGCAATTAATTCCATAAATTATCTGGGAGTAGGCATTAAGAGTGATTTAAAATGAAATGACCATATAAAATTAATCGTCGGTAAAGCAGATGCCAGACTGCGATTCACTGGAAGAATCCTAAGCAAATGCAATCCGAAAACAAAGGAAGTAGGTTACAGTACACTTGTTCGCCTATGGCTTGAATATTGCTCACCGGTGTGGGATCCACCGCAGAGCAGCGCAATTAGTTACAGGATCATTTAGTAATCGCGTAAGCGTTACGGAGATGATAAAATCCTGTGGAAGACTGTTGAAGAGGGACGCTCAGTAGCTCGGTATGGGCTTTTGTTGAAGTTTCGAGAACATACCTTCACCGAGGAGTCAAGCAGTATATTGCACCATCCTGCGTATATCTCGCGAAGAGGCCATGAGGATAAAATTAGAGAGATTAGAGCCCACAGAGAGGCATACCGACAATCCTCCTTTACACGAACAATACGAGACTGGAGTAGAAGGGAGAACCGATAGAGGTACTCAAGGTACCCTGCGCCACACACCGTCAGGTGGCTTCCGGAGTATGGATATAGATGTAGTGCAATGATTGTATAATTAATAATTACTGTCGGAATTGACGAGTTTCAGAACGTGTGCTGCCGACTGAACAGCACAACAAGCTTGGTAGAATAGGTTATGAGACAGCACTGAATTTATCTCTCTGCAGCCTGTCGTCAGTAACAAGGTGGGGGAACTACATTCAGCATCCACCTAGAAGACGTGACAGTGCGCACGAATGAGGAAACCGTCGCCAGTTACGCGACTTTGCTCTCTCGGTCTTCCAGGAAACAATGTGCCACTTCTTTCCTTACCATCATCTTATTCTTCATCGAAGCAATAAGCGGCATCTCTAGATATAGCACACTGATTAGAGCTCTTGCTCATTGCCAAATGTTTCCTGGTTACTTATCTTAAATGAGAAAGTAAAACACTCAGCAGACACATTGCAACTTTTAGACCAACCACGTTCGGTCTAAATTTCTCCAGTCGTTAAGAGATGGCAGCCAGGGCGTTGCAAACAATTGTCTAGCGAATTCCGCGCACGCGAATCGTACTGGCGGTTTACGGCGCGTGCGTTAGGTGGTGACATTCGCGAGGCAGCCAAGTTGTGTGTGTGTGTTGCCCTCAGTGGTGAAGTAAGAACCGACTAATCGCAGAGTATCGACTGAGCATGTCGATTCCGTTGTGACCGCGTTATTTTAATAATTAGATTCCAAGTTTTATTCAGCTGAAAGCAGTTATCACGATTCATAAAATTATCAGCAAGACGTAGTTCCACGAATTTTTTAATTACCGAGTCCCAGAAGTTGGAAACCGGTTCTAAAATGTTGTTATTTTATTCCATTGAATGTCCCATGCAAATGCAATGTTCTCCCACAGCTGATTTAAAGGGTTGCCGCAGACGCCTCTGGGCTGAAATATCGTGGCAGAAGGTTGACGGGATTCGGGTGCAAACCCGAAAATTACTGAAGAAGAAACACGCCAGGAAAATTTCAGAAGTCACACTAAAATAATTGTTAAAGGGATCTTGTCAGGGTGCGTAGGAAGTTCTGTTTTTTCACTGACGACTGGATTCGGGCGGGTCGTCCATAATCGAATCAACCATGTACGATCGGCCACAAAACATGTCATCGTGACACTACAAAATGTAGCGGCAGCATATGAACATCGCCGTAAGTCAAAACGTAAACTGTTGCGAGTTTTGGCCGGTAATGGCCGTCCAGTTTTAACGCAACGCATTGGTACGTGGATAGTTCGATTATGCAAGAGCCGTCCCGAACTAGTTGTCAGCGAGTAAACAGAACTTGCTACGTACCTTAAGACGGTTCCTTTAGCAGTTATTGTAATCACATGAAAGCCTCTGACCTATTCAACCCCATCGTGCTGGAGGTAAAGGTATGCCTGTCAAATTGCGATACGTTGAACTACTTTGTTGAGGTCGGAGCACGGAGAGAACTGAACTATTTACACTGCTGCTGCTATATCCGGTAGTCTGTACCTGTGCTGCAATTATTTTCCGTCTTTAGTTTTCCATTTAGGGATGGGCGGGTGGTGTGCTGGGAGACAGTGTGTCTGCCAGTTTCCGTAGCAGCACAGGTATGTCTGGTCCCGTTCGCAGGGCCAGGTACACGCTCGCTGAACCTGCCCACTTCGGACCGTGGGCTCTTCCGATTTTGTGAGAGAGGCTAGCTGTCTTCGCGGAGGACATCTCCTCTGTTGCAGTTCCCTGAACATCTCTGGGGAACGCTCACGCTGCCCAAACACATCCGTGACGAATCGCGCAGCTCTTCCGTGAATCATTCCACTCACTCCCGTTAACCCAACGTAGTAAAACTCACAGATCGGTGAGGAATACTCCATAGCCGAACAAGAGTTTCTGTGAGCGACCCCTTCCGTGAGTGAAGTGCTCTTCCTGACTGAACAGACCCTGGCAGCCGACATTCCCCACGGCTACCTCTCTCTTATTTTTTCCACCCTACATGACTCCAGACAGACAAGATTTTGGCCCCTGGATGCTGTGGCTCATCACCGATCACATAATCTCAAACGATACCAGATCTAAGGAGCGTGTAGGCATTCGTGGCTGGATCCAATTCCAATACAGTCCTTCTGGTTGCGTGACCGCATCACATGCCTTGAAACTACCGACGTTCCGACAGCTATGTGAAGATGGGGTCCTGATCACCGCCGCCTTTTCGTCTGTTTACGAGCGTTACTTTACATCCGTTTATGTTGAGGACCAGCACCGGCCGTGTGTAAGTGTCTGAGACACATTGCTAACGCCATCGTCTGTGAACCGCGTCACAGGGCTACAGACGCTGCCCGATATGTCACTTGTGTATAGCCCGTACCGTGAACAGCACTTTCAGTCGAGTTGCATATGTGTTCAAATATTTCGTAAGGCCGGTATTACAGTATCATATTTCTTTGTCAGAGTTGATATGCCAAAGAAATTCGATGGTGTAACACAGAACTTCGTCAAATCTCGCCTATCGTCAAATAAATACACTGATGGAAATAGAAAAAAAACACATTGACACCGGTGTGTCAGACCCACCATACTTGCTCCGGACACTGCGAGAGGGCTGTACAAGCAATGATCACACGCACGGCACAGCGGACACACCAGGAACCGCGGTGTTGGCCGTCGAATGGCGCTACCTGCGCAGCATTTGTGCACCGCCGCCGTCAGTGTCAGCCAGTTTGCCGTGGCATACGGAGCTCCATCGCAGTCTTTAACACTGGTAGCATGCCGCGACAGCGTGGACGTGAACCGTATGTGCAGTTGACGGACTTTGAGCGAGGGCGTATAGTGGGCATGCGGGAGGCCGGGTGGACGTACCGCCCAACTGCTCAACACGTGGGGAGTGAGGTCTCCACAGTACATCGATGTTGTCGCCAGTGGTCGGCGGAAGGTGCACGTGCCCGTCGACCTGGGACCGGACCGCAGCGACGCACGGATGCACGCCAAGACCATAGGATCCTACGCAGTGCCGTAGGGAACCGCACCGCCACTTCCCAGCAAATTAGGGACACTGTTGCTCCTGGGGTATCGGCGAGGACCATTCACAACCGTCTCCATGAAGCTGGGCTACGGTCCCGCACACCGTTAGGACGTCTTCCGCTCACGCCTCAACATCGTGCAGCCCGCCTCCAGTGGTGTCGCGACAGGCGTGAATGGAGGGACGAATGGAGACGTGTCGTCTTCAGCGATGAGAGTCGCTTTTGCCTTGGTGCCAATGATGGTCGTATGCGTGTTCGGCGCCGTGCAGGTGAGCGCCACAATCAGGACTGCATACGACCGAGGCACACAGGGCCAACACCCGGCATCATGGTGTGGGGAGCGATCTCCTACACTGGCCGTACACCTCTGGTGATCGTCGAGGGGACACTGAATAGTGCACGGTACATCCAAACAGTCATCGAACCCATCGTTCTACCATTCCTAGACCGGCAAGGGAACTTGCTGTTCCAACAGGACAATGCACGTCCGCATGTATTCCGTGTCACCCAACGTGCTCTAGAAGGTGTAAGTCAACTACCCTGGCCAGCAAGATCTCCGGATCTGTCCCCCATTGAGCATGTTTGGGACTGGATGAAGCGTCGTCTCACGCGGTCTGCACGTCCAGCACGAACGCTGGTCCAACTGAGGCGCCAGGTGGAAATGGCATGGCAAGCCGTTCCACAGGACTACATCCAGCATCTCTACGATCGTCTCCATGGGAGAATAGCAGCCTGCATTGCTGCGAAAGGTGGATATACACTGTACTAGTGCCGACATTGTGCATGCTCTGTTGCCTGTGTCTATGTGCCTGTGGTTCTGTCAGTGTGATCATGTGATGTATCTGACCCCAGGAATGTGTCAATAAAGTTTCGCCTTCCTGGGACAATGAATTCACGGTGTTCTTATTTCAATTTCCAGGAATGTATGATCAAAAATTAGGGCCTCGCTGTACATCTGATCATAAAAGTCGTTCGTATTCTGTTCACTGCAATGTGAGATGTAGCTGCTTGGAGCGCTGGTGTCGCTACAGCTGTTTGACGTTCCTGCACTGTGTGTGTAAACGTGGCTTCAACAAAGCTGATGTGTTCCTTCGACTTTTTTTTTTTTTTTTAATAAACTTGGTTCCGCTAGTGTGGTGGTTAAGGGGGGGGGGGGGGGAGAGGAAGGGGCACAGTGCATGTTATATTTCTGTGTTGACGGGCAGGTGGAATATGCTGCAGGCAACATATGTCCACAATCACACCTACAGTCATCTATTTCTCCATCTGGAAACATCCGGGCAGCTTTTCAGGAAGCCGTAATAGAGGATGTGGTCACACACTAAAATAAAAAAAATTCTCTCCAAGCTTTTCATCCTCCTCTGTCTGTTTTTGAACTCTGGATGCCACAAGTTAAAAAGACCATCTGTTTGTACTTTTTATTAATTTTGTAGTTGTTGGAACACTAATTCCATTCATTAAATTATTCAAAATTATATATAGTCCTTATTGCCCATATAGTGTACTAAAAATGTATATACCTTTACAGATTTCCTCCTCAGCGCTTTATAAATCGCTTCACACGTTTCTGGAATCATTTTCGTTAATTCGCAATGTGATACTCGAGTGCTGTGTTGCAAATAAGAGTAGCTCTCTCCTGTATAATAATAATAAAAAAAAATCGCAGTGTCACAGTTTGCCTGTCTTCTGCAGATACACCATTTCTCAAGAGAGTAATCTGTTCTGTAACATGAGAAACCACTTTACTGAGCAAATACTGAAATACACTCCCATCCATTCGTCAGTATATATATGAGCCTTCACGTCCTCTACTTGCAGCTCTCGTAACAAATTTTGCTGAATGCTTTTATTATCTCGACGTAATACCTATGGCATCAACCAAGTACGGTATCTTTTTTCCGCTGCTTTTATTCCAAATACACACACGCGCTGCAATTGCGGTACTAGCAACTGCAGCACATAGTAACAAGTTATCCGCCATCTTGAAATTTGGCTAAAATGTGACTACAGTGTAAAACCCCTTATTAGCGTCACGTCGAAGATCATTGTCAAAGAAATTTGAGGAATATTTTATCGTATTCCTTTGCCAAAGAAATACGATGGTGTAATACCGGCCTAAGTAAGTACATTACTGGCCATTAAAATTGCTACACCACGAAGATGACGTGCTTCAGACGCGAAATTTAACCGACAACAAGAAGATGCTGTGATATGCAAATGATTACCTTTTCAGAGCATTCAACAACGTTGGCGCCGGTGGCGACACCTACAACGTCCTGACATGAGCAAAGTTTCCAACCGATTTCTCATACACAAACAGCAGTTGACCGGTGTTACCTGGTGAAACGTCGTTGTGATGCCTCGTGTAAGGAGGAGAAATGGCGTACCATCACGTTTCCGACTTTGGTAAAAGTCGGATGGTAACCTATCGCTATTGCGTTTTATCGTACAGCGACATTGCTGCTCGCGTTGGTCGAGATCCAATGACTGTTAGCAGAATATGGAATCGGTGGGTTCAGGAGGGTAATACGGAACGCCGTGCTGGATCCCAACGGCCTCGTATTACTAGCAGTCGAGATGACAGGCATCTTATCCGCATGGCTGTAACGGGTCGTGCAGCCACGTCTCGATCCCTGAGTCAACAGATGGGGACGTTTGCAAGACAACAGCTACCTGCACAAACAGTTCGATGACGTTTGCAGCAGCATGTACTATCAGCTCGGAGACCGTGGCTGCGGTTACCCTTGACGCTGCATCACAGACAGGAGCGCCTGCGACGGTGTACTCAACGACGAATGGCAAAACGTCATTTTTTCGGATGAATCCCAGTTCTGTTTACAGCATCATGATGGTCGCCCGTGTTTGGCGACATCGGTGAACGCACATTGGAAGCGTGTATTCGTCATCGCCATACTGGCGTATCAACCCGACGTGATTGTATGGGGTGCCACTGGTTACACGTCTCGGTCACCTCTTTTTCGTATTGACGGCACTTTGAACTGTGGACGTTACATTTCAGGTGTGTTACGACCCGTGGATCTACCCTCCATTCGATCCCTGCGAAACCCTACATTTCAGCAGGATAATGCACGACCGCATGTTGCAGGTCCTGTCCGAGCATTTCTGGATACAGAAAATGTTCGACTGCTGCCCTGGCCAGCACATTCTCCAGATCTCTCACTAATTGAAAACGTCTGGTCGATGGTGGTCGAGCAGCTGGCTCGTCACAATACCCCAGTCACTACTCTTTATGAACTATGGAATCGTGTTGAAGCCGCATGGGCAGCTGTACCTGTACACGCCATCCAAGCTCTGTTTGACTGTATGCCCAGGCGTATCAAGGCCGTTATTACGGCCAGAGGTGGTTGTTCTTTGTACTGATTTCTCAGGATCTACGCACCCAAATTGCGAGAAAATGTAACCACATGTCAGTTCCAGTATATTTGGCCAATGAGTACCCGTTTATCATCTGCATTTCTTCTTGGTGTAGCAATTTTAAGGCCAGTAGAGTATTTCGTTCACAAGGGCGCAGAGCACCAACTGGACCTCCCATCTCTGCTGCGTCGTGGACGATCTGTTTCAGACAGTCGGTTGCGCTTCTGGAAACCACCGCGATTCCTGTACCGGAGCTGTGAAGTAACGGATTTGATCCGCTGAACCAGCGTGAGTGTGCGCGCCGACTTTCGCCCGGCAGAGCTGGTCTGGACTGTCCAACGCTTTTCCCTGCAGACAGCAGACAGGATACGCCCTCGTACTGCGGCCGTGCGTCACCCGTAGAGCGTCACACGCAACACCACCGCTGCCGGCTGCAACGAGGTACCGGGACTGCCCGTGGGTGGGATACGACTCGTCTGTACGGAACGGGCCACCTCGCTTTACCGTCACCAGTAAAGGCCGGTTCCCACCAGGGCTGCCATGGAAGAGGCAGCACTTCTGCTACGTATTACACGCAGAGGAAGCCGCCCCAGTATGCTGCTGCTCTGGTCCATTTAGAGAAAAGCTCCGGTTCCTGAGGGCGACACACCTGAGGTACGGAGCGCTGTGTCAGCTTTGTATACTAGGCCCATTCAGGAGGGCGGTGGTTCAAATACGCTTTCACTCCCTGTATTTTACCTCTGCGAACTTAAGAGAATTTGAAAGATAGTACTCTACTCAACATTCTCAAAAGCTTTCTCTAAGTCTACAAATGCTAGAAACGTAGGTCTCCCTTTCCATAACCTATCCTCTAACTAGTGATAGGGGTCAGTACTGCCTCGCGTTGTCCAGCATTTCTACGGAATCCAAACTGATCTTCCTCGACGTCAGCTTCTACCAGTTTTTCTATTCGTCTGTGTTCGTATTTTGAAACTGCGACTTATTAAATTGATATTTCGGTCATTTTCACACCTGTCAGCACCCGCTTTCTTTGGAATTGGAATAATTAGATTCTTCTTTAACTATGAGCGTATTTTGCCTGTCTCATACATCTTGCGCACCAGATGTAAGAGTTTTGCCATGGCTGGCTCTTCCTAGCCCATCAGTAGTTCTAACAGAATGTTGTCTACTCCTCGAGCCTTGTTTGAAAAAAAAATGTTCAAATGTGTGTGAAACGTATGGGACTTAACTGCTAAGGTCGTCAGTCCCTAAGCTTACACCTACATTATCCTAAGGACAAACACCCACACCCATGGCCGAGGGAGGACTCGAACCTCCGCCGGGACCAACCGCACAGTCCATGACTGTAGCGCCTAAGACCGCTCGGCTAATCCCGTGCGGCGAGCCTTGTTTCGACTTGGGTCTTTCAGTCCTCTGTCAAATTCTTCACACAGTACAATATCTCCCATTTCATCTTCATCTAAGTCCGCCCACGGTAACTGAGTGGATGCCGGCACGGTAACAGTGTTCGGCCAGAGGGTTAGCTGCCCTCTGAAATAAAAAAAACTGAGTTAATGGATCAATGACGAACTGAAAACGGACGTCTTGAGACGTCCGCCACGAGCAGATACAACGAACAGAAACGAACAATAAGATTAATAAGATAAAAAAATAAGTTAAAAGAAAAGTGATCAGTGCGACAGAACGTCAATCCTCGGGGCCCGGGTTCGATTCCCGGCTAGGTCAGAGATTTTCTGGGTGTTGTGTTTTGTCCTAATCATCATTTCATCCCCATCGACGCGCAACTCGCCGAAGTGGCGTCATATCGAAAGACTTGCACGCGGCGAACGGTCTACCCGACGGGAGGCCCTAGTCACACGACATTTATTTTTACTTATCTTCACCTAGGTCCTCTTCCATTTCCATAATATTGCCCTCAAGTACATCGCCCTTATACAGACCATCTGTATCGTAACACTGTTCAAAAACTTGTTAGAGATGCACTATACAATTTTTTTATTGCTGACATAAGAACAAGAAATTGCTTATTTTTATTGGCAAGCTGTCTTCATACAGAGATCATTAAACATGTTTAACATTCACTGCAGCTCATAGCTAACTAATTTATGTTGCAGAACGTCGCCTTGTCAAACCACGTAGCATATGTGTTTCCATCGGTCTTCGTGACGATATTATTGGAATTCACGAACTTAATTACCGCCGCCCATCGCGAGGCTAGATGCCGCGTTGTGGAGTGTGCTGGCGCGTGACGCGGTAAGAAAAGTTTACTGAGGATAGTGAAGGCGACTGGGGAACCATTCTAGCTAGCGGCGACAGGGTATGCAAACGGGGAAGTCCAATGACACGAGCGACTGTGACGGACGGCAAATTTTATGTCTCAGCGCCAGGGAATGTTTATCTCGCAAATGGCGAAGGGGGAAGGCTGTTGGCGTGCTATCCCGTGACTATCCATGGGAAAGTGGCTGAAGAACGGTGGAAGCGCGAAAAGGCGACGACTTGTTGGTCGTTAGCGCCTCGCCACAGAACGACGTGGCGGTCAGAGGCTTGCCCGTCCCGTAGAGGAGGATAAGCGGGCATCTCTGATAGACCTGGCGACAGAGTAAAAGCAATACACTGGTGCAGGCGGAAGTGTGTCGAGGCACGGCGTCAGTATTTTTGTACGCCCTTTTATATTTTACATTCCATAACTTCCAAGATTCTTAGATGATTTTCAGAAATAAAATATCATGATAATAGTGTAGCCGTGGTGAAGAATTTTAGAACATTGACGGCTGTGTTGAACACATGACGCTGTAGCGTTGTCCGCTTGAGAACTAGCGCGCGTGTGTGGGGTGGCTAGAAAAGCACTACAGCCAGGCAGAGGCAGCCACTGTATTCACAGCCTGCTCATTCCCGCTGTAAACAACAAATCCGGCTGCGTTCTTGAGTCACAGCTAGAAGCGACAGACCACTGGAAGTTGAGTAAGCGAGACACAAACGGGCTGGCTCTCCGTTTCGCGGGCAAGTGCTCTACCAACTGAGCTACCCAAGCACGACTCACGCCCCGTCCTCACAGCTTTACTTCTGCCAGTACCTCGTCTCCTGCCTTCCAAACTTTACAGAAGCTCTCCTGCGAAGCTTGCAGAACTAGCACTCCCACAGCCTGGGGTATGAGAGGACGGGGCGTGAGTCGTCCTTGGGTAGCTCAGTTGGTAGAGGTCTTGCCCTTGAAAGGCAAAGGTCTCGAGTTCGAGTCTCGGTCCGGCACACAGTTTTAATCTGCCAGGAAGTTTCAGCGTTTTTCTTGTTTCCACATTCGCATATTCATACTATAAGGACCTCATAATCCTGCTGCTAAGAGAAATGGTGACAACGTTGAGAGCACACCTTGACTTGAGATCATGTAATTGGCTCAAAGTGCATTTTCGAGTAAAAATTCTAGATGGCAAACCGAGAATTTAATTTCGCAATTTTCCCCAACCAAATTCTGCATAAATACAACGAAAACAAAATGACCAACAAAGTTGAGTTCAGTTAATAGATTTTCAATGCTACCATTCGTGTTCATTTTTATTATATATCAAAAAATATAAAATGTTCTCCAAACGTGTTCCAAACGAAAAAGCATTGAAATTCTATTAACTGATCTTATAGTAATGGATGTTCAGAAGTTTTCACTCAATTATGAGAACTTTAAAAATATAGATCTTATATTATTACAAAAGCTGTAATTTTACCTACTAAAATTGGTGAAAATTTTTTATTACTTTTAGATGATAAATATAAAATTACTCTTCTAGATCGATATATTTAAATTTTTACAAATGATGACGATAAGTTAGATAAAATTGTAGGATTGCAATTTACTTATCAAGATAAAAAAAACATCGTCCAATTCATGTTACTGAATTTGAATTAATTTTTAAAAATTGTATTTTTCTTTTAATTAAATTAAAATTTCCTTTACAATAATTTCCTAAGTTTTTAAGTAAGTCAACTTTGTTGGAGAATTTTGTTTTAGTTGGATTTATGTAGAATTTGGCTGGAGAGAACTGCCAAATTAAATTCTTGGTTTTCATCCTGCAATTTTTGCTCGAAAACACAGTTTGAGGCGGAACTCTCATCAATATACTATTGGTCTATTCGTGTACGTTATTCCTGTGGGATGTACTAAGTATTAATGTAAGTAAATTATTGCGAAGGGTTGGGCCATTAGAAAGTTGTCACTAATAGTTTGAGGTGGTGGTGTTTTTGTAATGTGAGAATTTATACGAAGTCAACCATGGAACAGTGTGTACTACTTTTGTAAACAGAATTACAGTGATGTTTGTGCGTTCTTTGTTGAACGTTTTTCGGACACCCAACCTCCATATCGCGACAAGATATTTGTAAATTAAATTACAGATCTAAAGAGAGCGCGACAGTAGTGGAGCTTCCTCCTGCAAACAGGCCAACGTTTGTCAGTACAAAAGACCGCCTTAATATTGTCGCGCAATCTTTTGTACTATCGTTGACTAAATGTCAATGAAAAGCGTCGAAGCAGGACAGAATAGCAAGAAGCAGGCTATGACGAAACCAGAAAAGGCTGAAAATGAGACCACACAGGCCCACTTTACTTCAAGGCCTAAATGAAGATCCAGATTCTGTGACTGGTACATAATCAGACAAAAGATGCTGATCCTGAGGTTTTACAACAGCGTTCTCTGGAGCGACAGCGTGAGCAGACGCAAGTGTGCGTACTGCCATTCTAGGTATCCATATTTGGCGATGGAGGCCGATTTAAACTCTCTTGGCGTCAGTGTATAGGCAGGGATTTTCAGCGGTGGGCTAAGAGGGTATACTTAAACAGTACTGTCAGCTCTGTAAATTACCTACATATGCTTCAAGAAGTGTTGCTAGAACAAGAAAACAGTCCAATTTTTTTTAACATTGCAGCCTGTTAAGAAAAAGCTGATAACATGGAGCAGCACCGCATTATGCAATTATCGTTAGAGACTTTGTAAATGGAAACTTTCGTCAGTTCGGCAGACGGGGAGCTATTGAATGGTCTCTACGATCGCCATATTTCACACTATTCAACTTTTCAGCATGGGGCATACTAAGAAATGAGGTTTATTCAGTCAAGATTCGTGATGCTGAGCATTTGAAGAAACGAATCCAGTGAGAAAACCTATAGTACCAGAAGATTTGCGACAAAATTTGTAAATCAGTGTTGAAAAGATGCATGGAAACCACTTTCTTTTATAGGTTTACTGAACTCTACCTATATTTATGCGCTGATAATAAATTAGCATTTTCATTTGTTTTTAGTATTACTGGACCAAACACACGTTTGACAGATGACTAAGGACCCATCCTGTCTATCAAAACATGTTATATACGCTATATTATTAAATCTGCCATAGGTAAAAGTTGCAAATGACAGCAAATTACGTAGGCTGGAACTTAAATAGTGGAAACACTGCTGTAGTGACACTATGCAATGAAATATACTATTGTCGCTGATAGCACACGTTCTTGAGATACCTACCTTACCCCCAGCAAATGGACTCGCCCGTCCCACGTCACCGGCGAGCGCACAATCGTGGGGAACACAGACACTTGTGGGCGAGCGGTCCAACGTAACGGTGTCACTATGTTTTCGAAACAAGAACAACGCAGTTGGATCAATATTGAATGTTACAGGGGTCGTACAGCACGACAGTGTCACCGAGGTCTTCAAGAGGCGGGCGGGGAATCAGCATCGCCGTACAGAACAGTGGCACGATGGGTAAAAGCCTTCAACGAAGGTCGGCAAACTGTGGCAGACATGCGTCGGGCAGGTCTTCCTAGCGTCTCTGAAGAAGTAGTGCATGCCGTTGCCGCGTTAGTGGACAGCGATCGACACCAAACGATTCGTGAGCTCGCCCATAAAACCGGATCAGCGCATGCGACTGTGCTTCGCACCCTGAAGGAACGCCTGCGCATGCGAAAAATTGCATCACGATGCGTTCCGCATGACTTGACGGAAATTCAGACATGGATGCGTTACGACGCTGCTCAGACGCACTTGGAGCGCTATGAGTGCGAAGGAGAGGTTTTCTTACGCCTTATCGAAACACTGGATGAGTCATGGGCCACATCTTAGAGCCAAAACTGAATCGCCAATCCAACGAATGGAGTCATTATGGGTCGCCGCGAAAGTCTAAAGTGCGTGAGAGCCGCAGTATGGTGTAAGTTATGGAGATTCTAGTGTACGTATGTCATGGTGTTATCCTAACGCATTACGTTCGTCCACGGCAAACCGTCAACTCACAGTATTACTGTTCGTTTTTGGAGCATCACCTGCGACCAGCTTTGCGAAAGAAGCGGCGACACTTTCTGTGAAACCCACTCATCATTTTGCACGACCATGCGCGGCCGCATACAGCGCAAGCTGTGGCTGCTCTGTTCCGTCGATGGGAGTGGGAAGTACTGTACCATCCACCATACTCCCCGGACTTAAGTCCTTGTGACTCTGATTTGATTCCGAAGGTGAAGGAACCACTTCGTGGCATTCGCTTCACAACTGTTCCAGAGATGGGACAGGCAGTAGACCGCTCCACTCGCACCATCAACAGAACAGGCTCTGCTAACGGTATACTACGCCTTCCACATAGCTGACAATGGGTGGGTGCTCTACAACTCTGGTGACTACTTTGAAGGACAGTAAGACGTGCAAACATGTAACGTCTTTGTATCGGTTGTGGATAAATAGCTGTCACTATTTAAGTTCCAACCGTCGTATATTTGGGGAGAAGGGGAGGGGGTGAGGAAAAGTAGGAATCCGTCACCACCTCTTCTAGAACCGAACCCTGTACTAATTAACGCCTGGCGGATATGCAACTGTTTCGCAAACTGAACGCAGCAGAACAGACTCTACCTTACGTAGATTCGCGTCTCTCTCTCTCTCTCTCTCTCTCTCTCTCTGACAAGGAGATGTTTTTTTTTTTCTTTTAACTGGTCATTGATCCTTAAACTACAAGTTTCAAGGTTTCATCTGATGATGGCAGTAGCCGAAACTACGTTATAAACACAGAAAAGTATTAATCAAACTAGACGACGTTTCTCCACAAAATACACGTCGGCAACTTTGCAAGTGCATCACGAAGTGGTGATTAAGAGAAATGGCGTCTCAATAGGGGGGGGGGGGGGGGGGGGAAAGCTATGCCCTTGTTGCACATGGCGCGTTAAGAAACCTAGAATTCAAGTGTGGATCAATTTCAGAGGCTTCTTCGTGACGGAAGGTGTCCATGTTACGTGTCTGTACCCACCGATGAAGAGTTGAGACAGCCGGCTGGAGTGACCGAGTGGTTCTAGGCGCTACAATCTGGAACCGCGTGACAGCTACAGTCGCAGGTTCGAATCCTGCCTCGTGTTGTGTGTGATGTCCTTAGGTTAGTTAGGTTTAAGTAGTTTCTTAGTCTAGGGGACTGATGACCTCAGATGTTAAGTCCCATAGTGCTCAGAGCCATTTCTGAAGAGTTGAGACAGACGTACAGTGTCTGCGAATGCGGGCTTGCTTGGCAAATTTTACTAATGGAAACGTATCGGGTTATCAGTAGATTGGTAGTGTCGTAACGAGGCAAGGTTTCCCAGAGTTTTCTACTGCAGGTGAGGATAACTGACTGTGATGATGATGACGAGATCGGGCAGTGCGTCAGTGTCCCTGCCGGTCAGTTGGTTGCTAGCCCGCTCGCTGCCGCTGCCGCCGCCTACCTCGGCAGCCAGTCGTGTGGGTCAGTCCGGACAGGCGCTGCACCTCGGCTCCATCTGGCGGCTGCGACCCTCCCACAGTGTTGCGCGCCACTCTTCAGGCCGGTCTGCGAAAAAGAAAAACAGGTACGTCACGTCCGCGCGAAGCTACGGCTCAGAAAGTGCAGCTCGAGTACAGATCCCTAGCCATCGCGTCAGCTCAATCCGTCTCTTACCAGCAACATCGCCAGTCGTCACACAGCAATCGATGTTTGACAAGTGTCTTTCCAGATATTCACTGGTGACCATGAGAGCTGATTGATGTACTTATGACATGGTTTACAGAAGTAAGATAATAATTACATAAATATGAAATTTAAAAACATAAACATCATATCAGTAATACTGTAAACAATTTAGCACCTCAATACAGGGACAGTTCTAAACAATACTAAACAATTTCTTAAGCCTTCTTAGCGTTTGCCTTCTTCCTTTTCTGGTAACATTTCGTTATTGCTGTTCCAGCATCAGTGATACGACCTTCGTGCGTAAACTAAAGAGCCAAAGAAACTGGTACACCTGCCTAATATCGTGTACGGCCCACGCCAGCACGTAGAAGTGCCCCAATACGGCGTGCGATGGACGTGACTAATGTCTGACACCATGAATCCTGCAGGGCTGTTCATAAGTCCTTAAGATTACGAGGGGGTGGAGATCTCTTCTGAACAGCGTGTTGCAAGGCGTCCCAGATATGTTCGATAATGTTCATGTCTGGGGAGTTTTGTGGCCAGCGGAAGTGTTTAAACGCAGATGAGTGTTCCTGGAGCCACTCTGTAGCAATTCTGGACGTGTGGGTTGTCGCATTGTCCTGCTGGAACTGCCCAAGTCCCTCGGATGCACAATGGACATGAATGGATGCAGGTGATCTGACAGAATGCTTACGTACGTGTCACCTGTCAGAGTTGTATCTAGACGTATCAGGGGTCCGATATCACTACAGCTCGCCATGCCCCACATCATTACAGAACCTTCACCAGCTTGAACAGTCCCCAGCTGACATGCAGGTTCTGTCGATTCATCATGTTGCCTCCATACCGTACACGTCCATCCGCTCGATACACTTTGAAACGAGACTCGTTCGACTACGTAACAAGATTCCAGTCATCAACAGTCCAATGCCGGTGCTGACGGGCCCAAGCGACGCTTAGTGTAGTGCAGCCATGAAGGGTATAATAGTGGGCCTTCGGCTACGAAAGCCTATATCAATGTTTCGTTGAATGGTTCGCATGATGACACTTGTTGATGGCCCAGCCATTGAAATCTGAAGCAATTAACAAAACGGTTACACTTCAGCCACGTTGTATGCTTTTGTTCAGTCGTCGTCGGTTCCGTTCTTGCAAGATCTTTTTCCGGTCGCAGCGATGTTGGAGATTCGATATTTTGCAGGGTTCCTGATATTCTTGAAATGGTCGTACGGGAAAATCCCTACTTGATCGCTACCTCGGAGATGCCGTGTTTCGTCGCTCGTGTGCCGGTCGTAACACCACGTTCAAACTGACTTACATCTTCATAACCTGGCATTGTAGCAGCAGTGACCGATCTAACAACTGCGCCAGACACTTTTTGTCTCATATAGGCGTTGCCTACTGCAGCGCTGTATTCTGCCTGTTTATATATCTCTGTTTTTCGATATGCGTGCCTATACCAGTTTCTTTGGCGCTTAATAGCAGTTATTGTGCTCTGTTTCTGTCAGTTCTCGTGATCAGTAGGCTGTTCATCGGCGACTTTTGATTTTGACGGTGGATGTAGATTTGTAAATCGTCTGGATAACGTCGGAAGCTGCACGACGCTGTTAGTGGATGATGCTGTCGGATGCAACCAAGTCACACCGATAGTTAATTTCAGTGAATTCCGAAAGAGGATCGACGCAGGGATTGGTAGATCATCCCCAACATAAATTTACCGCATTGTACATAAATAGAAGGAAGCAGCCTTATAGTTTTCGAACACTATTGCATAACTGTCACTGGAAACCGTAATGTCAATTAAATATCTGCGTCTATATGTAGGCAGTAATGT
Organism: Schistocerca gregaria; assembly: GCF_023897955.1. Taxonomy (NCBI): domain Eukaryota; kingdom Metazoa; phylum Arthropoda; class Insecta; order Orthoptera; family Acrididae; genus Schistocerca; species Schistocerca gregaria. Next base: position 861,881,082 of record NC_064922.1, read on the forward strand.
AACGTGGAAGACCCATATAAAAGTAATCGTAAGAACGCCTGATGATTAGGTTACATTCTTTGCGAGAATACTCAGTATGTGTAAGCTTCCCATGGAGGGTTATCTCTCAGAACTGTCGTGCGATCGAAACGGTAGTATTAGTAACTGGTCACCAGATAGGACGGATACAAGAAACAGAAGAGCGACAAAGAAGAGCAGTGCGTTTCGTCACTGGTTCGTTCAGCAGCCGCGAATGCGTCACGAAGACGCCGATTCAACACCAGAGGCAGGCGCCACAAGAGAGGCGCTGTGCGTCACGGAGAGTTTTATTGTCGAAGTTACGAGAGCGCACGTCGCTAAAAGACTTTATCAATATACTGAATCATCCTTCACGTGTGTCGTGAAAACACGATAATATTAAAACCTAGACACATTCGAGCTCACACGGGTGCTTAGCAGGAGTCGTTCTTCCTGATCCCTTCCGTGTATCGAACAGGACAGGAGGAAGAGAGAGCGGTGAGGAATGGCCCCCGCCACACACCGTAAGGTGTGTGTGAACAGTACAGATGGGAGTGTAGTACCACCGGGTACGCGAAATATCAAGTCCTGAGTGGTTGTGACGCTGCGAAGCCGTTTGCGGCAGAGGACGTAAGGCGCCCATCCCAGCCAGCCGTAAGTGTCCGCTTGTCCAGACGTCAGAGAGCTGACTCAGTGCGCGCGCGCGCAACACACGGCACCACATCACGGCTGCAGCGCTCTGTGCAGGTGCGGCGTGGGAGGGGCCGAAGGCATAAGATGACTCGCGACTTGTCTAACATCTGTGCAGAGCATACCTGTGGAATGACACATCACGCGTGTTTCATTAGTCACTCTTCCGACTGGCTTAAATGCTGTCCACCTTTGCAAATCTTGAGCTGATATTTCACCTCTGTCACTACTCCACCCTACACATTCTCTATTCGCATATTCTGGCATCTGTCAGTCCCCACTGCTTTTTCCCCTTTACTGCCCCTACCAGCGCCAGTTAAATACTCGTTGTTGCGGTACTCAAGTTCTACTATCTCGTCCCTCCTTGAATTGCCTATACACAGACTTCTTTCCTCAGCTATATATATACATATTTTTTCGCGCACGCTTGCGGATGATCCAGACAAACTTTTCACAATGTCTTCCTCATTCCTGCACAGCTCTTTCATACCAGAATCCATTCTTTGCCCATGCCAGTCTTTTTCTGATAGCTTCCTTGCTTCGAGCGTCCTTGGTAATATTGCTTCGTATAAACAACAATTGTTTCACTTCCTCCAATACTCCCACGAACAGTTCTCATGTTAAGCAAGTACACTACTGACCAATAAAATTGCTACACCAAGAAGAAATGCAGATGATAAACGGGTATTCATTGGACAAATATGTTATACTCGAACTGACATGTGATTACATTTTCACGCTATTTGGGTGCATAGATCCTGAGAAATCAGTACCCAGAACAACCACCTCTGGCAGTAATAACGGCCTTGATAGGCCTGGGCATTGAGTCAAACAGATCTTGGATGGCGTGTACAGGTACAGCTGCCCATGCAGCTTCAACACGATACCACAGTTCAAGAGTAGTGACTGGCGTATTGTGACGAGCCAGTTGCTCAGCCACCATTGACCAGACGTTTTCAATTGCTGAGAGATCTAGAGAATGTGCTGGCCAGGGCAGCAGTCGAACATTTTCTGTATCCAGAAAGCCCCGTAGAGGACCTGCAACATGCGGTCGTGTATGATCTTGTTGAAACGTAGGGTTTCGCAGGGATAGAATGCAGGGTAGAGCCACGGGTCTTAACACATCTGAAATGTAACGTCCACTGTTCAAACTGCCGTCAGTGCGAACAAGAGGTGACCGAGACGTGTAACCAATGGCATCCGATACCATCACGCCTGGTGGTACGCCAATATGGCGATAACGAATACCAGTTTCCGATGTGCGTCCACCGCGACGTCGCCAAACACGGATGCGACCATCATGTTGCTGTAAACAGACGCTGGATTCATCCGAAAAAATGACGTTTTGCCATTCGTGCACCCAGGTTCGTCGTTGAGTACACTGTCGCAGGCGCTCCTGTCTGTGATGCAGCGCAAAGGGTAATCGCAACCACGGTCTCCGAGCTGATAGTCCATGTTGCTGCCAACGTCATCGAACTGTTTGTGCAGATAGCTGTTGTCTTGCAAACGTCCCCATCTGTTGACTCAGGGATCGAGACGTGGCTGCACGATGCGTTACAGCCATGCGGATAAGATGCCTGTCATCTCGACTGCTAGTGATACGAGGCCGTTGGAATCCAGCACGATGTTCTGAATTACCCTCCTGAACCCAGCGATTCCATATTCTGCTAACAGTCATTGGATCTCGACCAACGCGAGCAGCAATGTCGCTATACGATAAACCGCTATCGCGATACGCTACAACCCGACCTTTGTCAACGTCGGAAACGTGATAGTACGACTTTCTCCTCGTTACACAAGGCATCACAACGTTTCACCAGGCAACGCCGGTCAACTGCTATTTGTGTATGAGAAATCGATTGGAAACTTTGCTCATGTCAGGACGTTGTAGGTGTCGCCACCGGCGCCAACCTTGTGTGAATGCTCTGAAAAGTTTATCATTTGCATGTCACAGCATCTTCTTGTTGTCGGTTAAATTCCGCGTCTGTAGCACGTCATCTTCGTGGTGTAGCAATTTTAATGGCCAGTAGTGTAGTTACCATCCTATTACATTTCGTGACCTTCGTCTTTACCCGTAAACCACATTCAGTGCTAAGTATACTGTGCTCACTCCTTACCACAGCTCTCTTGTGTCTACCTTACATCCGATCGGAACTGCCATACCGTCCACAAACATTATAATTCCTATCTGTCTCCGTCGCAATTTTATTTCAGTTCGGAACTTTTTTTTCCGCTTACTTCGTAACTGCTTCGACGTTGACCAATAGCGGTAACAGCTGTGACCGTATCGTATGCCAAGTCCTGCCTGTCTTGACCGAACAGAACACACCGGAAGACAAAGCCGTCGCATCGTTACTTAACTGAACGACCAGCTCTTCATCAGAGACCAGAGGACCCGCCATAGGCCTGACGTGTGACAGGCTCTAGCACAGCATTCAAGTTTGCCTCGTAGGTGAGGCTCGGCAACAGAATCGAGCCCGGTGACAGGGACGCAGGTACAGAGCAGCGGGCGAATTTACAGAGGTATGCGTGCTCTCTTCGTAGAAAAGGCACTGCTTGCAGCGTGTTACGACTAGTGTCAATCAACGCGCAACGCGGTGCTCGCTGTTCCAACAGACGAAGACGTAAAAAAAAGTACTTGGCGGAAATCACTATCGGTTCCGAAAATATCAATCGTGCGAGACACACATAATATTGTCCTCAGTGTTACAGGTACAGGAAACTAAGTTAACTGATGTTTATACAGTTTCCAAAACCTTTCATTCAGTACCAAATCGATGCAGTGTAAAGAAAATGTATAAATTATTGTACATCCCTTAGGAATGTGACTGCATGGAAAATTTAGTAACATGTAGGACGCACCCTGTTCTGGATGGAGAGTGGTCCACATAGACGATGCCTGGCGCGTCCCAGGAGAGTGTACTAGGACCCTGCTCTCCACGTTACACACACTACGACTAGGCGGATAGTATCAGTTGCGATTTCTGGTTTTTCACCAGTGATGAAGTTGTCCACGAGGAATTTCTGTCCGGTAAACAATTGAGTTGATATACAGTGAAACCTCGACAAATTGTCAGTCCGGTACCAAAACTAGCTCCTAACTTACAGTCATATTGAGGTGTGCTGTTCAGAAAATATAGAAGTATATCCTTAGACTATAGGATTAATTATTTACAATGAGATTGGGAGAAGCAGTGCTTAGAGCTTTGCAGCATAATGACGACAGGGGCTGAGTTGCAGCTAAAGCAAATGGCAGGATAAGTTTCATTGGTACGACAGTGGGTTCAAATGGCTCTGAGCACTATGAGACTTCTGACGTCATCAGAACTTAGAACTAATTAAACTTAACTAACCTAAGGACATCACACACATCCATGCCCGAGGCAGAATTCGAACCTGCGACCGTAGCGGTCGCTCGGTTCCAGACTGTAGCGCCCAGAACCGCACGGCCACTACGGCCGGCGCCCGAGGCAGGATTCGAACCTGAGACCGCAGCAGCAGCGCAGTTCCGGACTGAAGCGCCTAAAACCGCTCGGTCACAGTGGCCAGCTCCATATCCGTCCTGTAGGGATGGCGCAGATGACAATGACGCACATGGCAGTTCGCACAAGTAGTCTCCCTTCCTACGCTACATCCGCGAGCACAAGGGAAAGAAAACTTTACATACACTACCTTAAGGAGCACCCTTTGCCGCGCTCTCAGTGATTGGCACAGTGCAGATGTAGATCTGCCGTGTGATGTCTTGGCGCGCTGGAATGCGGCACACTTTTCACTGACCTTTTCTACTGTTGGGTTGCATTTCTTCACTGCCCTGTATAATTTACTCTCTTAATCTGCAGAAGCCGGCACATTTGTATTCGATACGACCGCTGGATAGATTACAGATAAACAATAACCATATTATGACTGAGGCACTGCTAAGTCTGCAGCTCATAAGCGCGCAAGTGTCTTCCGGGCTTTAGCTGTCCCCTCGCCCCGTGGCGAGTCGCGCCGACAGCGGACGGGCGTTGTACAACCAGACGTCTGCTCGCACTCCGTCGGAAATTACGTGTGTGGCCTACGGAGCGAAAAGCTGAGAATTTGTATTTATCAGACATGTTTAGTTAATGCTAGGAGACTGCAAAGAATGACCATTTGAGTCCCCGCACGAAAGGAACGATCCTGAAATAGAGGTAATCAACCATCCTTTAAGTTGCCTTTGGCACAAGACGCGGGAAAGGAAACTAATGCTGTCAAACTGAAGGTTGCTTTCAAGATCGGCAGTTCTTTACCAAGCAAATAAGGTGACATTCCTCCGACATTTGAACCGACTTACCGGACCATTTACTGGGTGGAACTTGTGTCGAACACGGATTCAAAGCCAAGGTACCAGCTTTATTTTACGCTAACCATGAAAAGGTGCTAGGATCTGCTAGGAATCGAATGTTAGTCTGTGGATCTGTGGACTGACATCACTATGGCCATCACACAACACAAGGGGGGAATTACAAATAAATTCTCACCATCACTTTCTTCATTATGTAAACACTGGTACATGGCAAAACAAACTTCTCTGGACCACCATCAACACGTCCACGTTGCCTCTGCATATCCTCTAATGTCACGCCGCCGTGTCGTTAATTTATTCTCTCTTCCAATTCAGCAAAGAACTTTGTTGCTCCATTTCTCGCAGTTTCGCTTAATACATGTGACGCCCACCATTTCGTCCACTGACCACTTTGTCTATTCTCCTCTCCCTTCTGGTAACTGCCAACTTACACCTCTCATCAGATCGCTGAGTAAACCATAGTTTTTTAATGATACTGCATTAAAATTCAATCTCTAGCTGCCGAAAGTCAAAACTGATTAATTACCAAAAGCGCTACCATTTTTTTGCCTTCCTGATATTTACTTGTTAACCATATACTTATGAGTAAAAATAGTGTTTAACGGACTGTAAATTGAATAATTGTACACAATTACGATGTCTGAGAGGCATGTAGAGGAAATCATTACTTTCGAGGGATGCCACCAAGATATCAACTGTTAAAAATAATATTACACGTACATAGTCATAACAGTACTAGTTTATTATTTTAGAGCAACAGCTACACTCCTGGAAATGGAAAAAAGAACACATTGACACCGGTGTGTCAGACCCACCATACTTGCTCCGGACACTGCGAGACGGCTGTACAAGCAATAATCACACGCACGGCACAGCGGACACACCAGGAACCGCGGTGTTGGCCGTCGAATGGCGCTAGCTGCGCAGCATTTGTGCACCGCCGCCGTCAGTGTCAGCCAGTTTGCCGTGGCATACGGAGCTCCATCGCAGTCTTTAACACTGGTAGCATGCCGCGACAGCGTGGACGTGAACCGTATGTGCAGTTGACGGACTTTGAGCGAGGGCGTATAGTGGGCATGCGGGAGGCCGGGTGGACGTGCCGCCGAATTGCTCAACACGTAGGGCGTGAGATCTCCACAGTACATCGATGTTGTCGCCAGTGGTCGGCGGAAGGTGCACGTGCCCGTCGACCTGGGACCGGACCGCAGCGACGCACGGATGCACGCCAAGACCGTAGGATCCTACGCAGTGCCGTAGGGGACCGCACCGCCACTTCCCAGCAAATTAGGGACACGGTTGCTCCTGGGGTATCGGCGAGGACCATTCGCAACCGTCTCCATGAAGCTGGGCTACGGTCCCGCACACCGTTAGGCCGTCTTCCGCTCACGCCCCAACATCGTGCAGCCCGCCTCCAGTGGTGTCGCGACAGGCGTGAATGGAGGGACGTGTCGTCTTCAGCGATGAGAGTCGCTTCTGCCTTGGTGCCAATAATGGTCGTATGCGTGTTTGGCGCCGTGCACGTGAGCGCCACAATCAGGACTGCATACGACCGAGGCACACAGGGCCAACACCCGGCATCATGGTGTGGGGAGCGATCTCCTACACTGGCCGTACACCTCTGGTGATCGTCGAGGGGACACTGAATAGTGCACGGTACATCCAAACAGTCATCGAACCCATCGTTCTACCATTCCTAGACCGGCAAGGGAACTTGCTGTTCCAACAGGACAATGCACGTCCGCATGTATACCGTGCCACCCAACGTGCTCTAGAAGGTTTAAGTCAACTACCCTGGCCAGCAAGATATCCGGATGTGTCCCCCATTGAGCATGTTTGGGACTGGATGAAGCGTCGTCTCATGCGGTCTGCACGTCCAGCACGAACGCTGGTGCAACTGAGGCGCCAGGTGGAAATGGCATGGCAAGCCGTTCCACAGGACTACATCCAGCATCTCTACGATCGTCTCCATGGGAGAATAGCAGCCTGCATTGCTGCGAAAGGTGGATATACACTGTACTAGTGCCGAAATTGTGCATGCTCTGTTGCCTGTGTCTATGTGCCTGTGGTTCTGTCAGTGTGATGATGTGATGTATCTGACCCCAGGAACGTGTCAATAAAGTTTCCCTTCCTGGGACAATGAATTCACGGTTTTCTTATTTCAATTTCCAGGAGTGTATTTAACGCCGAGAAGTCTCTTTGCATTCCAGTGATTTAATAATGGTCTTAATTAGGGATGGAAGAAAGTTTCTTGTTTAAACGAATGAACTCGGCAGACGGCTGGGAATACGTGTACACACACACACACACACACACACACACACACACACACACACACACACACAGACACACGAGAAACAGAGAGTAAGAAGCGTGGGAGAGGAGCACAGAGGGGCAGAACGGGACAGGGCAGACGAGACTCCCAGACGGCGGGTGGTTTCTCCGCTGTTTTTCCTGGGAAACCGCTTTCCCTGTCGTCACGCCGCGACTCAGCTGAGCCGCCCCGCGTGGAAAGCCGTGCGACTCGCTAGCGTGCCGCGCCGGCGTTGCTTCGAGCTGCCGACACCTTCCCTCCAAAGTACCTATGACCGCGTCTGCCCAGACATCAACTAAAAGAGGTTGACCCCAGGGAGCGAAGCAACGAGCGGAGAAAGAGGACTCCGAAAGAAAGCTAGCAGATGTGTCTGGTGCGTAAACCAGTAATTCAAGTCTCCTCAGCACGGTAATAAGCACGCAGGAAGGTTTTTTTTTCTTTTACCGGGCGCTTCAACGAGTAATTTTTAACTTAGTCCACCTGTTCGCATAAACGAAAATCCGACATATGCTACTTTAATACACGTTGAATTACAAATTAAGTATTTCGTCTTTTGAGTCGTGCCGCAGAGTCATAAAACCTTTGAATCATTCGATGGACACATCAGAGCAATGCGGAAGACGAACATTTTCTGGCCATTTGAGGGGTAACCAGCCACTAACAGAAAACACTACTTCTTCGATAATCTTCACTCAGCCGTTTTTTTCTCTCTAAAACTGTGCCTTTCATTTACTGACGTGTGGTAAATTGTAGCATATGTAGGCCTAACTCTCGAAAACGTCAGTGTGGGCCTTGAAAACAGATTTCTAGTTCCGAAACGCAACATAAATGTACTGACTGAAGAAGGCTTATTACTTGTAAAACAGCACAGGCACCAAGCATCCGAACGCATTTTCTGACAGGGAAACTCGCTGCGTGATGTTTCCGAAGGCACAGGATGTTGGCGCTACGCCCATTTAGTCTCACTCCCACCATCCGCATGCACTTTATGCTAACTTGGCGTTTTCTGGCGTTCCACTCCAAGTGGCCAGTACTGTATTTCAGGTTTAGCTCACACAAATTCTATCATAGCCTGTTTCGACGCCTTAGAAAATCGTCGGCAGGTTCTGTGTTCAAAAATAAACAAAACAGAGACAGTACAATACTAAAACTAACACAAACTAATCTCTGTACTCTAATAGGGTCGTCATTTAACACGCTTTTAGTGTACTCTAACTTACCTACAACTCCAGTCATGTAATTTTTTTCACTACTTTATCTTTTGACAACGGCATATCTCACAATCCACTTTAAATAGTCTACTTTTTCAGTTGTTATTTGCTAGTTGAAAGCTAATTTTCTACTGCTACGTAGTTAACTACATTCTTCAGTTACAACAGTGTTTTCATTGTGAGAGCCCATTCTGGCCTGTTGTTAGATACATCTGAAAATGACGACTTGCTAAATAGTAGAAACCGTTTGTAACATTTATTTAACCAGAAGATGGCACAAATTTTTTTTAAAAATCATTCACATCCCGGGCAGTGTCTTTCGGCAAGGGCGAGCGCAGACTGAGCGCATTAACAACTGCCCGACGAACGCCGTATTGATTTCTCCGTAAGTAGACAGCGACGGCACCGTCCCAGGACAAAGAGTACGAGGTAAGTGTGGCGAGCAATGGGCGCACGTCCACGGTTGAGGTGCGGGCTGAAGCGACGCGTGCCGTCGTGTTCTTTGGGTGGGCGTGTCCGCGGTATGTTGCCGGCAAGGCCACAGTGGACCGTGCTAGCTGCTAGCTGCTGGCAGCTGGCGGCTAACGGCAGCTGCCCCGCCTACAGAAGCCGACGCTGCCGCCTGACATTTACTCCGCGGCTGCATTCCGGGTCAGACGGCTGCTCTGCACCGCAGCTCAATTAAGTCGGAACCCCCTGCCCCCCCCCCCCCTCTCTCTCTCTCTCTCTCTCTCTCTCTCTCTCTCTCTCTCTCTCTCACTCACTCACCAGTTGCTGTATTACTGAAGACAAAAGCTATATCAGTTCTCAAGGTGACAACGCGGCACGGCACAAACTCTTAGCGTTCCACAGGAACGGCACCAGACTCGCCTTGATACACCACCCACACGCTTCCCGCAGACAGTTCGATCCAACGACTGGGTGCGTACTCTGCAAATCACATCGGAGGGCGCGGGAGACGCCGCTCTTCATGACGTATTTCGAGGTTCTTCGGCCAACGGATGTTTGATAGAAGTTTTGTCAGGAAAAGTGTCCATCAATCATCGTCGACTGCTCGTGGTGCACTCAAGTCTATCTCGTGGCCGGACATTCTGTCTACCACGAATCCAGTCTCATTCCCTTCTATCTGTTCTGTTGTTCAGCATGACTACACACGTCATCGACGCTATTCAAAATTGTTGTTTATTCCACTTCAACGTGTCTTTGTGTCTAAAGCCCAAAGAATGGTTTGATGCAGGTCTCCATGCTACTCTACCATGTGCAAGCCTCATGATCTCTGAGTAACCACTGCAGCCCATATCCCTCTGACACTTGATGCCTCAGAATGCGTACTACAAAACAGATCATTTCTTTTAGTTAGGTTGTACGATAAATTTTTCTTCTCTACAAATCTATTCAGTACCTCATTACTGACCCATCTAATCTTCAACATTCTTCTGAAGCGCCACAAAATGGTTCAAATGGCTCTGAGCACTATGGGACTCAACTGCTGTGGTCATCAGTCGCCTAGACTTAGAACTACTTAGACCTAACTAACCTAAGGACATCACACACATACATGCCCGAGGCAGGATTCGAACCTGCGACCGTAGCGGTAGCGCGGTTCCAGACTGAAGCGCCTAGAACCGCTCGGCCACTCCGGCCGGCGAAGCGCCACATTTCGAAAGCTTCTATTCTCTTCTTGTCTAAACTTTGTATCGTCCATGTTTCACTTCCATACAGGGCTACACTCCATACAAGTACTCTCAGAAAGGACTTCCTAACACTTAAATCTATACTCGAGGTTAACAAATTTCTCTTCATCAGAAACGCTTTCCTTGCCGTCGACAGTCTACATTTTATATACCCCCTATTTCGACCATCATCAGTTATTTTGCTTCCCTAATAGCAAAACTCCTTTACTATTTTAAGTGTCTCATTTCCTAATCTAATTCCCTCAGCATCGCCTGATTTAATTTGACTACATCGCATTATCCACGTTTTGCTTTTGTTGATGTTCATCTCATACTCCTTCCAAACAACTGTCTATTCCGTTCAACTGCTCTTCCAAATCCTTTGCTGTCTTTGACAGAATTACAACGTCATCGGCAAACCTCAAAGTTTTTATTTCTTCTCCCTGGACTTTAATTGTTACTCCAAAGTTTTTTTGTTTTGTTTTGTTTCCATTACTGGTTGCTCAATATACAGAGTGAATAACGTCGGGAATAGGCTACAGTCCTGTCTCACTCCCTTCTCAACCACTGCTTCACTTCACTTGAGCGTATACCAGCAAAACTTTAAGGATTTCTCCTTCTCCTGTTGAAATTTCTGATTATGGCCAAAACCAGTGTCTACTGAAAACGTGTTCTGTGAATGTGTTTAGAAAAGATATAAGTCAATAACTGGCGCGCGCGCGCGTGTGTGTGTGTGTGTGTGTGTGTGTGTGTGTGTGTGTGTGTGTGTGTGTGTGTGTGTGTGTGTGTGTGTGTGTTCATATATGAACATCTCGAATTATTTGTGTAGTAGAGGGTAATTAAAACCAAGACACAAATTTACGGTACGTATTACTCTCATTTCCTGTGAAAAATGTGACATAATAAGGACACAGATGATCTGGACACAGGGCACAGAACCACGAGCAGTTCCAAATGTTCGTTTGTCGTTCGATGCGGGAATGCCGCTCGCTTGCACCGAGGGTTGTCTGACGGCCGGCTGCTCAGCTGCCTGGCTGTCCATCTGCACAGGGCAACCATTCGCTCAGTAGTTTTTTAGCTGCCTGTTACGTGGATCATATTTACGACGACTCGTTATGATGTGGAACGCGTCAGTAAATACGTTTTCTCTGTGAAAACATGCCTGTACGTGGACCATTTTCATAATTAGACTGTTACTTCCATCTTAATCTACAATAAAATTTAACTAAATATAATCCAGCCATACACTGACACACCATCTGTTCAGAAATTTATCTGTGGCGCAGAGCGTTTTATAAGGCACATAAGACTAGATTCGTTTCTAAAACTTGATCTGTCGGCACGTTTAACTCCCAAATTATTATTTTTTTTCGCTTCTGTACGAGACTAAGATGATTTCAGGCGAAACTGTTTCTATTTCAGGTGTTACACTTTGATGTGTGAATGCTGCTATTACTAGTAAACTGTCACCGCTTCTTCACAACACACTTCACGAAACACTAACTGTCGTAAGCCTGGCTAGTTTTTTAAACAGTGGTCTACATGAAGTGTGAGGACATATACCACACATAATTCTTACAGCACGCTCCTATGCAGTGCCGACTTTGGCTCTATCTAATTGTCGCAGAAAATTCTTCCACATGCCATTAAAGATATCGATGTAAGCAAAGGAAACCGAGCGAGGTGGCGCAGTGGTTAGCACACTGGGCTCGCATTCTGGAGGACGACGGTTGAAACCCGCGTCCGGCCATCCTGGTTTAGGGTTTCCCGTGATTTTCCTAAATCGCTTCAGGCAAATGCCGGGATGGTTTCTTTGAAAGGGCACGGCAGACCATCTTCCCCATGCTTCCGCAACCCGATGAGACCGATGATCTCGCTGTTTGGTCCCCTTCCCCACATCAACTAACCAATCTAAGCAAACTACTCAAACTTCCTGGCAGATTAAAACTGTGTGCCCGACCGAGACTCGAACTCGGGACCTTTGCCTTTCGCGGGCAAGTGCTCTACCAACTGAGCTACCGAAGCACGACTCACGTCCGGTACTCACAGCTTTACTTCTGCCAGTATCCGTCTCCTACCTTTCCTGCCAGGAAGTTTCATATCAGCGCACACTCCGCTGCAGAGTGAAAATCTCATTCTGGAAACTACTCAAACTTTGTCGTGCTTTCATCACGAAAATGAGTGATTGAAATGGTTGTAAGCACTATGGGACTTAATATCTGAAGTCATCAGTCCCCTAGACTTACATCTACGTAAATCTAACTAATCTAAGGACATCACACACATACCTGCCTGAGGCAGGATTCGAACCTGCGGCAGTAGCAACAGCGCTGTTCCGGACTGAAGCGCCTAGAACCGCTCGGCCGCAGTGGCCAGCAATCAGTGACTAACAAACTTCCTGGCAGATTAAAACTGTGTGCCCGACCGAGACTCGAACTCGGGACCTTTGCCTTTCGCGGGCAAGTGCTCTACCATCTGAGCTACCCAAGCACGACTCAAGCCCCGTTCGCAGGAGAGCTTCTGTAAAGTTTGAAAGGTAGTAGACGAGGTACTGGCAGAAGTAAATCTGTCAGTACGGGGTGTGAGTCTTGCTTGGGTAGCTCAGTGGTAGAGCACTTGCCCGCGAAAGGCAAAGATCCCGAGTTGGAGTCTCGGTCCGGTACACAGTTTTAATCTGCCAGGAAGTTTCATATCAGCGCACACTCCGGTGCAGAGTAAAAATCTCATTCTGGAATCAGTGATTACTTTGCAATAAATATTGTTCAGCCCTAGTGTTTGAGAAGATCTACGATAGACGATTGTTAGATCAAGTGCAAAGACCTTTTTAGCATTCAGTATTACTCATTTTCTTTTGTCACTGTTCTGTTGTTAAGGATGCCGATGTAACCTTTCGGGGTGTAGATGGTGTCCCAGCAGGAATGATCAGTATTGTGGAATATGACAACTCTCGTTCGATATAAAATGTCTAGTAAACATACTCTATTACGGTACGCGCTGTAGAGCCTGTACTACCTAGGTTTTTTGGATTCGAATGACAATTCCTGTCGTATCCTTGAATATTGACAATTCCTCCTGGGTCACCCCGTGCAACTGACTGAACTGTATTTCATCGTGATGAAGTTTTAGCCCATTTACTAAGAAGCTATGAATACTTTTTCTGAGGATCCCAGAAATTAGACCTTGTGTCGTTGCACCTTTATCGGGCTTCACGAGGATGCTTCCGTCAGGTAGATGGTCTCCCACAGCGACGCAGATATCCTCCAGCGCGACTGCCGGAATGGACTCCTCATGTCCTTATCGCTCCTGCCAGAGGTCGAAGCTGTTCGAGGGAAGACGTGGCGGCAGGCGGCGCATTCCTGCGCTGCCGTCTCCTCCAGATCTGCGCGCTGACGTTAGCGGCCGCGAGGCGAACAGCAGACTGACGCAACACGACGCGAGCCACTCAGCTGCTGCGGGGCCAACAGGTGGCGGGCGAGCCGCAATTACGGAACCGCAGAGAGCGCGCAACGAGTGGGTGCACGGCTTGCTTGCCAGTGCCAGCCAGCACGCACTCACGCACGCACTGACCTCTCCTGGCACGCACTTCTGCAGTGGCCAACCAGAGAGCCCGTGTAGGCATTCAGAGTCGCAAATACTGTGGTGGCCGCCGCGTCTTTACTACACCTTGCAGGATTAAAATCGCTCAAGGGAGGAAACACCGCTGGACCTGAAGGGATACCAGTTCGATTATACACAGAGGACGCGAAGGAACTTGCCCCCCCCCCCCCCTTCTTGCAGCGGTGTACCGTAGGTCTCTAGAAGAGCTTAGCGTTCCAAAGGATTGGAAAAGGGTATAGGTCATCCCAGTTTTCAACAAGGGACGTCGAACGGATGTGCAGAACTACAGATCAGTTGTAAAATTTGGAACACGTATTATGTTTGCCGGCCCGTATGGCCGAGCGGTTCCAGGCGCTACAGCCTGGAACCGCGCGACCGCTACGGTCGCAGGTTCGAATCCTGCCTCGGGCATGGATGTGTGTGATGTCCTTAGGTTAGTTAGGTTTAAGTAGTTCTAAGCTCTAGGGGACTGATGATCTCTGAACTTAAGTCCCATAGTGCTCAGAGCCATTTTTGAACTTATTGTGTTCGAGTATAATGACTTTTCTGGAGACTAGAAATCTACTCTGTCGGAATCAGCATCGGTTTCGAAAAAGACGATCGTGTGAAACCCAGCTCGCGCTATTCGTCCACGAGACTCAGAGGGCCATAGACACGAGTTCCCAGGTAGATGCCGTGTTTCTTGACTTCCGCAAGGCGTTTGATACAGTTCCCCACAGTCGTTTAATAAACAAAGTAAGAGCACATGGACTGTCAGGTCAATAGTGTGATTGGATTGAAGAGTTCCTAGATAACAGAACGCAGCATGTCATTCTCAATTGAGAGAAGTCTTCCGAAGTAAAAGTGATTTCAGGTGTGCCGCAGGGGAGTGTCGCAGGACCGTTACTATTCACAATATACATAAATGACCTGGTGGATGACATCGGAAGTTCACTGAGGCTTTTTGCAGATGATGCTGTGGTGTATCGAGAGGTTGCAACAATGGAAAATTGTACTGAAATGCAGGAGGATCTGCAACGAACTGACCCATGGTGCAGCGAATGGCAATTGAATCTTAATGTAGACAAGTGTAATGTGCTGCGAATACATAGAAAGAAAAATCCTTTGTCATTTAGCTACAACATAGCATGTCAGCAACTGGAAGCAGTTAATTTCATAAATTATCTGGGAGTAGGGATTAGGAGTGATTTAAAATGGAATGACCACATAAAATTAATCGTCGGTAAAGCAGATGCCATTTTGAGATTCAGTGGAAGAATCCTAAGAAAATGCAGTCCGACAACAAAGGAAGTAGGTTACAGTACACTTGTTCGCCCACTGCTTGAATATTGCTCACCGGTGTGGGATCCGTACCAGATAGGGTTGATAGAAGAGAGAGAAGATCCAACGGAGAGCAGCACGCTGCGTTACAGGATCACTTAGTGATAGCGAAAGCGTTATGGAGATGATAGATGAACACCAGTGGAAGACTCTGCAAGAGAAACGTCAGTAGCTCGGTACGGGCTTCTGTTAAAGTTTCGAGAACATACGTTCACCGAGGAGTCAAGCAGTATATTGCTCTCTCCTACGTATATCTCGCGAAGAGACCATGAGGATAAAAAGAGAGATTGGAGCCCCCACAGAGGCATACGGACAATATTTCTTTACACGAACAATACGAGGCTGGAATAGAAGGGAGAACCGATAGAGATACTCCAGGTACCGTCCGCCACACACCGTCAGGTGGCCTGCGGAGTATGGATGTAGATGTAGATAGACGACTAAATCTAGTCACAAGGTGAAACGATGTCTCCTGCTCACTATTAATATACAAAGTACTCCCAAATCACACCAAACAGCTCTTCTAACCTATCTTTCGGCAACAGTTTAAAGCAAACGCTATCGTTACATGACCATGCATTTAAAGGTGGAATTCATTAAACATCAAAATCAGTGAAAGATTAGTCACATGATATCGTGTTCTGCACATAAGGGGAACCGACCAGTTAAAAGCAATTTCGTTTGTTTTGTTGCAGACAGACAGATGATTTCAGTCCTTCCTGCTGTATTGTTCACCGCTGGAGTCAGTACTCACTAAGCTTCCAAAAAGTACTACCGTCTCTATGCAACACATTTGATAGAAATCGTCGTTGATATAATAGCTTTTTGTCCTACTGGGAAATCCAGAAAATATCTTCCTTACTTGCTTTTCGAATCATTAAAAGATAAAAATCTTGAAGCACTTGTGTGTCGTAACTGTGTATCTCCAAAGATGATAAAAACACAGGGTGTTTCCCCATTCCTATCACAAGCATTTAGGTGGCGTACATGGGCGTAGCAGATATTGTTCTGACAAGAAACCAGTGCCCGGAAAGTTACGTTTGCATGCGAAATAAATTTGAAGGCCGGACGACTTTCGAAACTCCCATTTGACGCTACGCACACGGCGGAGACCGAATGGGCTCTGAGATGTGTGTTCTACAGGAGCCCATAGCTTGGGCAAATGCGTCATGTATGTGACGAAGGACGAGCTATTTACTCAAAGTCGAGAACGCGGCGCGCCCATGGCGTACGCTGATACACTCGAGAATTCAAACAAAGTCGCTCAAGTACCAGTTTCTCGCAGCCGTTACCTTAGTGTGACGAACATGTTATGCGACAGTTGCTACAAGGACTAACGGCGAAACGCACTGCTCGTTTTACTATGCATGCCCTCTCTCTCTACGGCACTTGAAAGACTGTAACAGGGATCGTCAAACGCCGTGTGTAATAAAGCCAAATTTTACAGCTTTCGTCATTATACGCCCATGGAAGCATTAAGAAAGAAGTGGTTTTACAGAACATCATGAACATACACAATGGATGGAAGCACTTAATACAGCAAGTATGAAAACGGACCCGAAAACAAGTACAATGAGACTAAAACATCGTCTGAAAAATTATAGAGGAATTATTATTTAATACCGCAGTCGGTGGACCCGCTGAGGTTTACGGCGCACTGACGAGCCACAACGTAATTACTAACCGCTTAAAAGCGTCGTGTTCAATCTTTGGAATCCAGGAAAGCAGCGACTGTGTCACGTGGCAGCTGACGTCTGCACCCAAGTGGTGCAGTTCTCGGAAACTACACGCCACTGATTTGTCGGAGCGGAGGTGTCTCGTATTGGATTCCATCAGGCGAATCTTGTGGCCAAGATGTCGCGTGAGTACACTATCGTGTTATTAACAGGAACGACCACAGCTGTATGAAGGTACATTTATTTTGTCATGTCCGGTTTCTATCAACGAACGCCGTCAGGTGACACTGCCGACAATCTTCGTAACAGATCACCGCAGAATTGTGCCAGCATCATGACTGAATGGGGAGGATTCGTTACGGTAACTGTTGCTAGAGTCACAGTGACGTTCACTGAACGAAACCGGTCGTGACGTCATAAATCAGCCTGTTCCAACCGAGCTCCAGGGAGCTGGAGCGCTCACTGCGGCAGCTCGGAGCCAGCGTGGAGGGGGAAAGCGAACTCACTGTCCCCTGGCCGCATGCAGCCGCAATAATCCGTGTTCAATGACAGCTATGGCTAGCCGCGGGAGCCCTGTACCTCTATTGGAGGATACCTTTCTATTCATTGAGAGGGATAGTCGTCCGCCGTTTCTCTCATGTCATAAAGTATTTAATTCTGCGAAGAGGTACAATATACATTATACACGTCTTCTCGCAGCGCTCTACGATCAGGTAGAAGGCGTTGCACGCAGAGAACTGGTAGTCAGGCTTAAGAACGACATACCAGGAGACGTAAGATTAAAAACGGTTTCCTAATACGGAGGGTATCAAAACATCCAACATCGTTCGCGTTCTGTAATGCCTTTTTTAATTTTCAAGTGAATGAGTGCGGAGAAAACACTACTGAATGTGCAATTCGAGCAAGCTACAGGGTCGCTCACATCATTGCGACGAGTGGCAAGCCGTTTTCGGTGGGACCACTCGTAAAATAGTGCATGGTAGCAGTTGCAAAATGTTTGTTTCCAAGGGAGGTGCAGGCAATTGAAGGGGTTTGCCTGTCGAAGCAAAAAATACCTCGTCGCATCCTGAACATGACAGCGGATTTAGAGACACAGCTAAGGAAAAAGGCGGAGAGCTTTGATGCATTTTCGATAGCGCTTGACGAAAGCACCGACGTATCGGACTGTGCTCAGCATCTACTCTTTGTGCGTGGTGTCCACATGGAGCTGCAAGTAACTGAAGAACTCTTGGATGTGGTACCACTCGATTACACCGCAACTGGACGTGACAGTTTTGAAGCTGTTTGTGAATCAGCGGACAATATGCATTGCCGTCGGATAAGCTCATTCTATAGCGACCACAAATGATGGGGCGTCACAAAGGTTTTGCTTCTCGTTTGGAAGAAAAAAAAAAAAACTCAGGGACGAATTCGGGAAAGACATTTTGACTCTTCATTGTTTTATTCAACACGAGGCATTGTGTGCTGAAAAAGTAGAGCTAGGTGGCGTAATGAAAGATGTCGGGAAGTGTGTGAATTTTGTGCGGCGTCACAGTATAAATCATCGCCAATTCAAAGGTTCCTGATTTATATGGAAGCGGAGTATGGGGATATACCTTAGTACAGTTCTTTGGCTGAGTTGGGGAAAAGTTCTTGATGTTTTCTTTGCCATTCGTGAGGAAATATCCCTTTTTCTCGGAGTGAAAGGGGAAGAAATGCGTTGTCTGAAAAATATAAAATGGATATCAGACCTGGTGTTCCTAGCTGACAGAACTATGCATCTGAATAATTTAAATCTGTCATTGCAAGCCTAAGGGCAGCTAATCATTGACATGCAGTGCCAGATCAAAGCGTTCGTCGTAAAGTTACGTTTATTTGAGAGGCAGGTGAGTAATGGACATTTAAAGTTCTTCAATAGTCTTGCTTCTTTAAAACTATCTGAAGGTACTACTTTCGGCGATTAGCAAGCAAAGTTAAAGCAGCTCATCAAATCGTTTGAAACACGATTCCGAGACCTCACTAGTTTGGAAATGGAACTTAGGTGTTCAGCACTCCTTTTTCAGTTTCCCCCGATGCCTTGTCATCGTCACTTCAGTTGGAGATTATTGATTTGCAAAATTCAACTTTGTTGAAAGAGAGGTACTGCGAAACGTTGGATTTGTCGCGATGGCATCGTTCATTACAGCAAAAACATTTCCCAAGCTTCACAACAATGCCGCTCAGATCACGTGCATGTTTTGATCTACATATTGTTGTGAGCAGCTTTTCCCAGCAATGAAAAGAGTAAAAAGTAAGGAACGATCGTTTCTTCATGACGCAACAATGAAGGCCATCGGCCGGCTGGTGTGGCCGAGCGGTTCTAGGCGCTTTAGTCTGTAACCGCGCGACCGCTACGGTCGCAGGTTCGAATCTGCCTCGGGCATGGATGTGTGTGTTGTCCTTACGTTAGTTAGGTTTAAGTACTTCTAAGTTCTAGGGGACTGATTACCTAAGATGTTAAGTCCCATAGTGCTCAGAGCCAATGAAGGCCATCCTCCTCATTAACGCTGCGAACACTTTGACGCCTGATATTTCCAATCTTTTAATGAAAAGAAAATGTCAAGCTACAGAGGTCCAATAAATTTTGAATGCAATTTCTTTTAAAACAGTTGTTTTTTATTTATTTCCTGAACATAGTATTTCCTGGTGTAGCATGTCACCACGTCTTAGCAGCTAAGAGTATGAGGTTGTCGATCTTGTAAGACGCAGGTGGCACATAAACACGCTTGCCTTGCCGCCTGCCTCAGCCAGCCGTGCCACGTGCCGGCGTGCCGGCCCACTTGAATGGTCACAGCGAGCGACGCGGCTCCCTGGAGCAGGGAGCGCTCCGCGGCTCACGACGGAGCCGACGGGCTGGAACAGCCTGTGACATAAATGGTCCTTACTACACCTCTGGTGATTCTTGCAATAATCAGCTTTGAAGCTTAAGATAATACTACCGTGGCCCCTCGAGCTACTGGGGCACCATTCAAGCTTTGTGAGACAGAGTGTTATCGTGCTGGAAGACGCCATCGTCGTCAGGGAACACATTAAGCTTACAGGAATGTAGCTGGTCCGTAATAATGTACACCTCCTTCACAGGTCTCATGGTGCCTTTGAACACTGCCACAAGTCCCATAGAATCCCATCCGTGGAGCGGTTCATGCTTTGAACAGTCGTTCACCTTGTTGACGACATATCTCGATACGACCGCCGACATGCTGTAACAATAAACGTGATTCTATTGTGACCGTAGAAAATTTTTATTTTTATTCCTGCTTTTGTGACCATAATAAGAGCCCAGGCTCCATAGGCAAACAGCCAGTCGACATTAAGAAATAGTCCACCAGGACGTAGGGACAAGATAAGTGGCGGAGGCTGGCAATATGGCTTGTTGATCAAATAACTTAGTGTTTGACTTCCTGCCAGATGAAGCAGCATGAATCAAACTTGCGCAATGGAAGACGAAAACACCAGGGCGATAATACAGCAAGAGAGAGTGTCAGTCACGTGCGGAAAAGACTCGTGCGGAACCAAATTAAGTTGCGTGCAGCTACAAATGAAAGTGTCGTGTGGAACCGAAGGCATTCTTGCACAAGCCGACCAATTAGAAACGAGAGTGTCATGTGGAACCATAGGCATTCTTGTGGAATCCAATCACTTAGAAATGAAAGGGTCGTGTGAAACAAATTAACTTGTGTGCACTCAAGTACATGAGGAACGAAATAAAAGGCCAGGCAGCAGAATAGCTAGAAGGAGAGATTCAGGTGCAGATTCAGAGCCAGTGCCGGCAGTTTGGGGATTTCGCAGCGAGACGCCAGCCGATAAATACTTCAACTACGACATGACGGTGATAGACTCTGGTGGACACTCAGGAACTGCAGGTCAAGTAGGATTTTAAGAGTTTCATTGGAATAGTGTTGAACACAGGCTGTCAGTCTCTGTCTCAATTACTCAAAGAGATTTCAGTGCAAACCAAGAACAAGTGATCGCTTTGCACTTGTTTTTTATATGTACCGGCAATTAGCTTAGAAGTAGCAAGTTCTTATAAATACACTGAATCTTACTAAGGGGTTTATGGTCCAACACCTCACTTAACTATAAGTGAGAATAAACTTGATAGAAATTAACCATCCTTTCTGCCTATTGCAATTCTGTAACCTGTTTTCAGGAAACTTCTTTGCTTCAAATCAAAGAGATTCTCTCCCTCTCATCTCCGATATAAAGGTTGACAGCAATTTATAACTAACCCGTTGTCGTCAACGTCCCAATTGCGCTACGCAGTTCGCACTTACTTCATTCTCGTATAGTGAGGCTGTGCTGCTTCTACCAGCATTACACGCTCTCGTCAATTCCGGAACAAATCGCCACCTCTGCTGGTTTACAGAACCGCCGAGCGTCTGACCTCTACGTTGTCTGATAAGGAGTGGACGTTCAACAACTTGTTGCCTATTCGTAGTTTAACCATTCTCCGGCCACTTTCCAGAGACATTCGGGACAGTAGTAATCGAACAGCCAACCAGCATCTCCGTTTGCAAGATGGTTGCTCTGGGGCATCGGACCTTAAGATCTTCCAGTTGTCAAAGTCACTCATATTAGTAGACTTCCCTTTTGCAGCATGTATGGTCGCCTGGAATGATTCCTACAGCACCATCCGCAAAAAGCCTCAGTGAACTTCCGATGTCAACCACAAGGTCATCCATATATATAGTAAATAGCAACGGTCCTACGACACTCCTCTGCGGCACACCTGAAATCACCCTTACTTCGGAAGACTGCTCTCCATTGAGAATAACATGTTATCTAGGAACTCTTCAGTCCAATCACACAATTGGTCTGATAGTCCATATGCTCTTATTTTGTTCATTGAACGACTGTGGGGAACTGTATCGAACGCCTTGCGGAAGTCCAGTAACACGGCATCTACCTGTGAACCCGTATCTATTGCCAGAGAGTCTCGTGGACGAATCTTTGCCATGTCAGTTTCTCTCTAAGTTTGGCGGAGAGTAAACCTTTTTGTTGTTCCTCCCAGCTTCGGGTCGTCCTTTATTTCGCTTTAGACACGGCCGTGATTTTGGTTCTCCGTGTTTTCCTTGCTTCTCTCTATTACCTGCAGGCACTTTGTAACTATGCAGCAGGTTTCGCCACTGGTCCCTGGTGCGCCAGTGAACTGTGCATCGCAACGCCCGATTGGTTCTTTTCAGCGACTCTTCTGTGTTCCCGAAGAAGTCTCGCGTCTGTGCCGACCTTCTCTGTAGGCATAGGATGTCTGCCATCAGGTTAACCAGCTCCAGTGGGCATTCCAACGGTAGGTGGAGGGGCAGCTTAAGGGCCCAGTTGTCGAAGCTGACCCACGTCTTGTTTCGCACCGTTATCCCTCACATCAGCTGCATTGTCTGTGAGCAGACGCAGGACTTCTTCTAAATTGTAAGAAAATGAAACGCCTACAGCCGTCCTTATGATCTTATTTACTATGTAGCTACCAGTTTCGGCTCTTCGGTGCACCATCTTCAGGCCGCAGTTGATGCTGAAGGGGCCATCACGATCGACATATACGTTGTACCAACGGAAACGTAACTGGATTACAAAGGCTATCTGTAACAGTGTTATCCGCACTCCAACTATCAACCGTCAACTGCTGGGGAAACTTCAAATAAAAATAAATAAATAAATAAATAAATAAATAAATAAATTCTCCAGTCAGTTGGTAGTTGATGGTTGGAATGCTGACATTACTATTACAGACAGCCTGCATAATCCATTTATGTTAGCTGCTGGTACAGCGTATATATCGATCGTGATGGCTCCTTCAGCATCAACTGGGGCCTGAAGACTGCGCATTGAAACGCCGAAACTGGTAGCTACACAATAAATAAGATCATGAGGACGGCGGTAGTAGTTTTATTTTCTTACAATAGTGAACGGCCGTGGTCCGCAAGACCTCCGGTCAAAAGGATGGACATACAAAAACTTGTCTCGTAAATGGTGAAGCCAACATCTGGTGGCAATGTCGATCGCGAGTAGAGGACAGGGTACAGCTGGGGGTGTTAGGTGGGGGGGGGGGGGGAGGCTGGGGGTGGCGGCGGGAGGGGGAGGGGGAATCCCGTGTCCCGGCAGCCCCAATGTGACGTCCATCTCTTGGGCTGTCTTCGTCTAGGGTACTGGTGTGTCACGGGCCTCTACTGGTGCGCCAAGCGAAGGCGATGGCCTCGGTGCGGTCCAGGTTGTACACCAGGCAGTGCATGGTGGCCCAGGCGGCGAGTTCTTCCAGTACTGGTACTTGGTGTCGGGACATGCGGAAGCTGCAGCTTTTACTGTGGAGCCTGTAAGAGGCCCATGATTAAAGAATTTGTTGATAGCGCACTCGAGCAGATGTAATTTCGATGGATTGCTCACGCGCTGCCTGCGATATGTAAGCTATAAGAGAATCTCAGACCAGAGAGCAGTGTTGTATGCAGTAAGAGGAGTGTCTGTATCAGTAGCAGTAAGTTGTTGCCATCAGTCTGGTGTATCGTGTTGGCTGGGCCGGTCATGTGGAGCGATGGCGGTGCCTGAGCGTTGTAGGATAAGTTAAAAGCATTCTCGCGCGTATGTACTATTGTTATATCAAGTCCCATGTACATGTTTTGAAAATCTCTTAATAATAATAAATCTCATAAAAAATATTAACTTTTGACAATCATTCATCTCAATTAAAAAAATTTACTAATTACTCCAATCCACGGTCATCCCGATTATAGTAAAGAAAAATTGGTTGTTTCCTTTTATACATGGCAAATCTATCAGCCAGCATTGCACTGGGCTGTGCCAGAAAAATTTCTTATAGGAGCAGACATACTCTCCTGGAAATGGAAAAAAGAACACATTGACACTGGTGTGTCAGACCCACCATACTTGCTCCGGAAACTGCGAGAGGGCTGTACAAGCAATGATCACACGCACGGCACAGCGGACACGCCAGGAACCGCGGTGTTGGCCGTCGAATGGCGCTAGCTGCGCAGCATTTGTGCACCGCCGCCGTCAGTGTCAGCCAGTTTGCCGTGGCATACGGAGCTCCATCGCAGTCTTTAACACTGGTAGCATGCCGCGACAGCGTGGACGTGAACCGTATGTGCAGTTGACGGACTTTGAGCGACGGCGTATAGTGGGCATGCGGGAGGCCGGGTGGACGTACCGCCGAATTGCTCAACACGTGGGGCGTGAGGTCTCCACTGTACATCGATGTTGTCGCCAGTGGTCGGCGGAAGGTGCACGTGCCCGTCGACCTGGGACCGGACCGCAGCGACGCACGGATGCACGCCAAGACCATAGGATCCTACGCAGTGCCGTAGGGAACCGCACCGCCACTTCCCAGCAAATTAGCGACACTGTTGCTCCTGGGGTATCGGCGAGGACCATTCGCAACCGTCTCCATGAAGCTGGGCTACGGTCCCGCACACCGTTAGGCCGTCTTCCGCTCACGCCCCAATATCGTGCAGCCCGCCTCCAGTGGTGTCGCGACAGGCGTGAATGGAGGGACGAATGGAGACGTGTCGTCTTCAGCGATGAGAGTCGCTTCTGCCTTGGTGCCAATGATGGTCGTATGCGTGTTTGGCGCCGCGCAGGTGAGCGCCACAATCAGGACTGCATACGACCGAGGCACACAGGGCCAACACCCGGCATCATGGTGTGGGGAGCGATCTCTTACACTGGCCGTACACCTCTGGTGATCGTCGAGGGGACACTGAATAGTGCACGGTACATCCAAACCGTCATCGAACCCATCGTTCTACCATTCCTAGACCGGCAAGGGAACTCGCTGTTCCAACAGGACAATGCACGTCCGCATGTAGCCCGTGCCACCCAACGTGCTCTAGAAGGTGTAAGTCAACTACCCTGGCCAGCAAGATCTCCGGATCTGTCCCCCATTGAGCATGTTTGGGACTGGATGAAGCGTCGTCTCACGCAGTCTGCACGTCCAGCACGAACGCTGGTCCAACTGAGGCGCCAGGTGGAAATGGCATGGCAAGCCGTTCCACAGGACTACATCCAGCATCTCTACGATCGTCTCCATGGGAGAATAGCAGCGTGCATTGCTGCGAAAGGTGGATATACACTGTATTAGTGCCGACATTGTGCATGCTCTGTTGCCTGTGTCTATGTGCCTGTGGTTCTGTCAGCGTGATCATGTGATGTATCTGACCCCAGAAATGTGTCAATAAAGTTTCCCCTTCCTGGGACAATGAATTCACGGTGTTCTTATTTCAATTTCCAGGAGTGTATATATGCGTTATCCGGCGACTTGATTGAGGTAAGAATTTTCAATTTATTCAGAATGAATTTTCAGGGCCAAGACGCAGCGCTGCTGACGTCCAAAATTTACCAGTTTAAATTCACAGTCAATTATTGAAAGGTTATAAGTGAGCCATAACTTTATCGACATATTAGTCACATTGTATTATTGGTAGGTTACGAAATTCATTTATTGGGAGGTTACGCCGAATGTAAATTATAAAGAATTATATTGTGCTGCTGGGATTTATATTTTTTCTGTTGGGGAGTTACAAGCCTATAGGGCCAACTGGGCGTTTCTGGTCTGCGGCATGTCACTGCTGAAGAGGACGTACAACACGAATCCCAGTACACAGTAATGCGGGACTTCGATGCGGATGTTTTGGAGTGCGATGCTTCCGCATTCGTCTCTGCTTTGCTTGTGTACTTTCTTGACCGCGTCACTTGCTCACAGAGCCACCAGCTTCGTGATGGGGAGTGGTCGCTGTGTTTTGGCTCATCGCTCCATACAGGGCAGGTGTGGGGAAACTACCTGCAGCTTTTTTGCTTTTCAAAACGAGACTTCCTGCTCGCCTGTTAAAGAAGGTTTGCAATCTGTGTGTATTACTGGCTTGCACATACGGCAATGAGACACGGACCTTCTTTGCGAAAACCATTTGACGACTGAGAGTTGCTGCGCGGGGGATATAGAGAGATACATGTTGGGAGTTTCTGTGAGTGGATCAGGGAACAGAATGGAGTGGGGGTAGACTTTACCGCACCATTTTAATATCGCATTTAGGTTTTCTATTGCTCTCCTAAGGCAAACGCTGGGGTGGCTTTTTCGGAAAATTAAGTGGCCTACCTCATTCCCCAGCTTTCATCAATCCGATCTAGTGCTTCGTCTCTAGCGGCCTCGTCGTCGATGGGACATTAAATCACGCCAACAAATGAAATAAACCGAGACGATGATGCAATGGAAGGTGGGGAGATGACGTCTTGAAGCACGTAGCAGGACAGCAACGCTTCGAAACATCTAAGGCAGTGCGTCATCCAACAGTGAATGACAAGTAGCTTACGGCTAATTATGATGAATAAGCTATTATAATTGAGCATTATCCAGAACGGAGAAGAAGTAATCAAGAAAACGTGTTGCGGCGTAGTTTTAATATACTGCCTGTTCCGTAAGCCACACCAAGGTTGACGTTGAGACATTCTCTTCTCCCAGTGTTTCTGCCAGTCAGGTCCGAAGCAAGTGCGTTGTTTCCAAAATTACAACACACTCTGGCCTGGTTCGCTAAGGTAACATTTCATCCACTTTGCAACCAAGGTACTTTCGTATAGGCGAAGCAGCTAAAGGAAATCATAAGGGAGCGAACGTTTAAAGAATTGTTTATCATTTGGATTTGCAGCTCCTTGTGTTTACCGTGTTTGCAGTTAAAATTGTAGGATGTAAGGTCCGCCAGTTATGCAAAACCCCTTTTTTTCAAGTACGAAAACATGTTTCAGCGCCACTGTGCCATCATCAGTGCGTTTCGTGAAGTGCAAAGTGCTTTTACGACCATATTTTAAAGGCTGCCCAAGTCACAACACTTCCAACATCGACGTTTCTGCTCATTCTTACCTGCTGCTCTGTTCTCGGATAGCCGCGCGGGATTAGCCGAACGGTCTTAGGCGCTGCAGTCATGGACTGTGCGGCTGGTCCCGGCGGAGGTTCGAGTCCTCCCTCGGGCGCGCGGGCGCGCGCGCGCGTGTGTGTGTGTGTGTGTGTGTGTGTGTGTGTGTGTGTGTGTGTCCTTAGGATAATTTAGGTTAAGTAGTGTGTAAGCTTAGGGACTGGTGACCTTAGCGGTTAAGTCCCATAAGATTTCACACACATTTCAACATTTGTTCTCGGATCATGCCAATAATAGAGAAATCCACCCTGCGATTTAAATTAAATTTCTTTTCATTACTGAAAATGATTTTATTCCATTCTGAGGTACACGACGTACGTTTTTAGCAAACTGCAATGTAGTCTTTATATGTTTGGGTGTTAGAGCGGTTAACTACAGTCGTTTCTTGTATGCATGGTGTTTGTCGCGTTAGGAAATTTGTCGTAAACGTCTGGGAGTTACTGGCAACAGTAAATTAGCAACAGGCTGGGAAGAATAAAGTTTTGTGGCCGATGCTTTGCGCAAATGTAACCCTTTCCATGCCTCAGATAATTTTCTACTTTGCCAATAATTTTCCGTTATGTCCATATCGTGCACCCAATCTAGAGAAATAATCAGTCACTGTACTTGAGCAGTTCACCCACTCCCTTGTCTGTACAGGTTTTTGCCTTTTCATCCTCTGACGACTGTTTTCCGCGTGGCGACAGTCGAGATTTCTGTACACAATACGTGCTGTCGCTAATGGTGCCTTCCTCCTATCTGCAGTGAAGGCACGTTCGCACACACTAACACTGCACAGGGCCGACTGCCTTTCTACAGAGTTCCACCATCTGCCACGTGAATCGCAGAAGTTTTACACTATACTAGTGACATCAAACGCGATAAGATGTGACCGCATTGATCCATAAACTGGATTTCATACTGTTGCATACACACTGTGCAAAATTATTCCAACCTACAATGTTAATTTTCCTGCAGATATCCATGTCTCTATACTGATTTCCACTGCTGTGTTAGCACTGTGATTATGCGACGGCAGAGCAGTCACAAAGAAAACAAATGTAAATGCAGTCGTTATCGACCCCCATAAAACATCAGTACTGGTTTCTATTCATCACAAAGGCGCTGGTTCGTTACGCACGCTTCTTCGGTTCCGTCGTGGGAGTGTATGCTTTCTCTTGTGCTACTGGCATTAAATACAGTTACGCTAAGAATTCACTTTCTTAAAAATACCACTGTGAATGCCATAAACAGACGCTTTGAAAGTAAAAGAATATCCTTATTTCGCGTCTTTTGTCATTTAAGAAAATGGTAGATGAAGTTTTCTACCGGGTGAAGTAAACTGGTTGACGACAGCAAAAGTTAGCACGATGTAAAATGCAGATTGGGAATGCCAAGAAAAAGTTTTCTGAAAAAGCACTCTGCATTAACACTGAATATAAATTTCAAGTATTAGGAAGACTGTTTTTTTTTAGGTATCTGTCTTGAGTGTAGCTTTTCTATAAAAGTGGCATGAGAGAGCAGAAAAGCTTTCGGAACGTAACGTTACAGAAGAACACCGAGGATCAGAGGCATAGCTCGGTTAACTAACGAAGAAGTACAGAATCGTATCGGAGGCGAGAGAGGGCTTTATTGTAAAAGTTGGCAGGACATCTCATGAGGAATCATGAAATGTTTAACTCGATAATAGAGAAATTGCGTGCTTATGGAAAATCGTCTTAGTTATGTGACTGGATTTGTGATTCCCTGTCAGAGAGGTCACAGTTCATAGTAATTGACGGAAATTCGTCGAGTAAAGCGAAAGTGATTTCTGGCATTCCCGAAGGTAGTGTTACAATCTCTTTGCTGCTATAACGATGTGGGAGACAATGTGAGCAGCCGTATTAGTTTGTTTGCAAATGACGCTATCGTTTATCGACTAATGAAGTTATCAGAAGATCAAATTGCAAAAGGATTTAGAAAAGATATCTGAATGGTGCGAAAACTGGCAGTTGACTCTAAATAACGAAAAGTGTGAGCTCATCCGCATGAGTGCTAAAATGAATCCGTAAACATTCGGTTACACCACGAATCAGTCAAATCTAAAGGCAGTGAATTCAACTAAATACCTAGGAATTACAATTACGAACAACTTAAATTGGAAGAAACACATGGAACATGTTGTGGGAAAGGCTAACCAAAGACTGCATTTTATTGGCAGGACAGATCTACTATGGAGACTGCCTACACTACGCTTGTCCGTCCGCTTTTAGAATACTGCTGTGCGATGTGGGATCCTCACCAGATAGGATTGACGGAGTACGTAGAAGAAGTTCAAAGAAGGGCAGCACATTTGTATTATCGCAAAATATGGGAGAGTGTGTCACTGAAATGATACAGGATTGTGGCTGGACATCATTAAAACGAAGGCGTTTTTCGACGAGGCAGAATCTTCTCACGAAATTTCCATTACCAACTTCCTATTCTGAATGTGACAATATTTTGTTGACGCCGACCTACATACGGAGAAACGATCACTATGATACAATAAGGCAAATCAGAGCTAGATCGTTCGTTCTTTCCACGAGCTATACGAGATTCGAATAATAGGGAATTGTTAAGGTGGTTCTATGAACTCTCTGCAAGGCACTTCAATGTGATCTGCAGATTATGCATAAAGATGCAGAAAGGGTTGGGGAGGTAAAAGTTGCAGAGTTAGAGCTAGGTTTTAATACAGTAAGCAAATTCAGAAGAATGTAAGTTGCAGCAGTTATTCGAAGATAATGAGGCTTCCACAGTATACGGTAATATGGACAGCTCTATCAAACCAGTCTTCGGACAAATTTGGGTCATATAGCTAGTGCACTGAATTAGTGCTTGTTCTGTGCAAGAAACATTGTCAGATCTAAATTTGTTCTGAGTGCACGATACGTCAAATAAGAAAAACATGAAGTACAAGTACGGGTAGGAGGGTATAATAATTTTTCTGATACTCGCCTCCTAAAATCCTTTTATTACAATCTTTGAGTCGCCGAGTTTGTCAAAGTGTAGATGCAAAAACTGATCTTATCAATATGTACCAGGAAAGTTTCGAGAGCTCTTTATATGCATTAACTTTCCCTCTTGCTGAGTGATGGATCATATTTCAAGTAGATCACAGTAAAAAGCAGTGTATTTTGGATAAGTAGTGACTGACTTGGAGAAGCCTGACGCAACTGCCTCTGGGCCTCAATCATTCATATGAGGAAATTTAAGATGGCGCATGTAGCTGAAGTACAAATGTGAGGACACCTAGGCTTCTTTCGCCACTTTGAGTTTCTTCATAGGAAGTGGGCGGGGTACCCGTTCACTGATTCAAGGTCATTTGCTGCAGCGCTCTTTTCCCTACAGTTATAAAAACGTAACCGCTCTCTCCAACTAACTTATTTCCAAACTAATGAAGAGCCGAGTCCGAACTTGCCAAACCTCTAGACATAGAAATAGACTCGTTAACATGGACAACGAGAAAGCTGCCCGACGTGCAATCTAAATGCCAATGAACAACAGGTGTATTCCTCTCGCTAGAGAGAGAGAGAGAGAGAGAGAGAGAGAGAGAACTGACGACGGATAATGAAAGATAAACTTGTCGACAGACATGGGCGTCTTTGACCTAGCTGCTGCACAGTTCCGAACCACTTAGCAGCTCTTGGGTGCGTGCGAGACACTCTGGAGGCTGCGGCACAAAAACAAAGGAAAACAGGAAACTGGAAATAAGAAGTGAGGTGCAGCTCAAGTAGGGTGCAGCCCGTCGACGCTGACGTCACTGGCCCGTCGTCGCCCGCCTTTCGTCAGGCTTCTGCATCTAAATACAAACTTGGCAGGCTACCGAAGCATTCGCTGTACCAACGTCAGCGGCTTTGTGCCTTATAGCACTTTCGTACACAGCGAGGGCAAAACTTTACAACGGAGCTCACATCTGCGCTTGTGTTTCAAGCTACGTTGTGTATATGCAGGGTGACAATTACTGAACCACATGGGAAAAAAAAGAAAATTAGTTACAAACTACGGCGTCCCCGCACTTTATTCCACATGTAAACGTCACTACAGATGTTCGTACTTAAGTTATGACGTGTTCGACATGTCTGCCATTACTGGCGATGATGTGGCGCAGACGAATAGCGAAATTCAGAATGACCAGCTGAAGCGTCGGAACGGCGATGTTGTCGATGACCTCTTGAATGGCTCTTTCCAATAGCTATGCTTTCGGAGCTATTGGTGAACACCTTGTCTTTAATGTAGCCCCACAAAAAGGAGTCGCATGTGTTCAGATCCGGAGAATATGGCAGCCAATGATGGCCAGTGGCCTCTGGGTACCCCAGAGCCAGAATGCTGTCCCCAAAGTGCTCCTCCAGGACTTGCACGAGCCACATTTGTCGAAATCAGAATCACTTTGCATATTGGGGACGAAATCATCTTCCATAACCTTCACGCACCGTTCGTTAATCACTGTGCCATCAAGGAATATCGCACCGATTATTCCTTGACTGGACATTGCACACCACAGAGTCACCCGTTGAGGGTGAAAAGACTTCTCGATAGCGAAATGCGGATTCTCAGTCTCCTAGATGCGCCAATTTTGCTTATTGACGATCCCATCCAAATGAAAGTGAGCTTCGTCGCTAAACCAAACCATACATCACATACAAATTCCGATCATGCCCCGCGACCAACCGTGCAGTTTGAACGCACTAACGCAAACCGTTCAGAAGTCATGACGATTTTACTTCATATAGTTCAATACTTGTCACCCTTTATATCAACTCCCCCAAACTATTCTACACTGCTTGGTTACATACACGTACCAATATTAACAAATGTCTTAGTCCTGCCGGCCGTGGTGGCCGTGCGGTTCTAGGCGCTACAGTCTGGAACCGCGCGACCGCTACGATCGTAGGTTCGAATCCTGTCTCGGGCATGGATGTGCGTGATGTCCTTAGGTTAGTTAGGTTTAAGTAGTTCTCTAAGGTCTACGAGTTTGAGGACCTCAGATGCTTAAGTTCAAATGGTTCAAATGGCTCTGAGCGCTATGGGACTTAACATCTGTGGTCATCAGTCCCCTAGAACTTAGAACTACTTAAACCTAACTAACCTAAGGACATCACACACATCCATGTCCGATGCAGGATTCGAACCTGCGACCGTAGCAATCACGCGGTTCCGGACTGAAGCGCCTAGAACCGCTCAGCCACCCAGGCCGGCAGTTATTAAGTCCCATATTGCTTAGAACCATTTGAACCGTTTTGAACCAGAATAAATTCTAACAGAGTGAGGTGGCGCACTGGTTAGCGCACTGGTCTCCCATTTGGGAGGACGACGGTTCAAACCCGTGTCCGGCTATCCTGATTTGGATTTTCCATTGTTTCCTTAAACTGCCCCGGCAGATGCCCAGATAGTTCCTTTGAAAGGGCGCTGCTGACGTCGTTCCCTATTCTTCCCTAACGCGATGCGACCGATGACCTTGCCGTTTGGTCCCCTCCCCTCCAAGTCAATCAACCAGCTGTAATATTTTACGCAGGTGAGTACGATAGACTACAGAAGTTGGACAGTATCATTCGGTATGGGCAAGTTTTATGTCTCCTCTCGCAAGTTGTCCGGCTCGTGGGCGCGGCGTGTGTTATTAGGCCTTAGGCGAATAGCGGCGGCCGTTTAATGAGGTCCGCTGACGTCACACCGCCGTAGCGAGACCGTGGAGCGTCTGTGAGTGCGGAGCTTCCGGCCACGCCACACCAGTACTCGGGCTGTCCCAGCAACCAACTCTGCCAGACAATACGTTCCTCTCTCACACACAGGCACAAGCCCTTCTGGAAGTCGTACCCAAGAGTCGTCCGTACCGGTCTAATTGCCTGGCTAAGCGAACAGAACATCTGGCCGCCGAGTCTACGATCGTGATACAACAATGGAGAAATAATCAAGGGAATTTCATTAAAAGTTTCTAATACTTTTTCTGCGTTTCCAGGTGCGAAAATATCCGTACATCATGCAGCGACTCACGCTTCCTGGAGGTTTATAACTGATAAAAAAAATACCAAAGTGACAGTTCAGTTGTGGGTGTTCATCGTTCGTTCAACAGAGAGTTGCGTCGCCGTCACCGTTTCCTTACTATTTTATTTGTTTTATTTACACATCTATATCCGAAGGGCGACAATGAGGAGCAAATCTCCAAAGTCATGAACGTTTCATTACATGAAATTGCAATATGAAAGTAATAAAGGAGGAAAATAAAATTTTTATGGACCCAAAAAAGCAAGACATAAGTTTTAGTAAACGCAATCAATAATATAACATGATGTTGTTGTGGTCTTCAGTCCTGAAACTGGTTTGATGCAACTCTCCATGCTACTCTATCCTGTGCAAGCTTCTTCATCTCCCAGTACATACTGTATCCTACATCCTTCTGAATCTGCTTAGTGTATTCATCTCTTGGTCTCCCTCTACGATTTTTACCCTCCATGCTGCCCTCCAATACTAAATTGGTGATCCCTTGATGCCTCAGAACATGTCCTACCAACCAATCCCTTCTTCTGGTCAAGTTGTGCCACAAACTTCTCTTCTCCCCAATCCGATTCAATACTTCCTCATTTGTTATGTGATCTACCCATCTAATCTTCAGCATTCTTCTGTAGCACCACGTTTCAAAAGCTTCTATTCTCTTCTTGTCCAAACTATTTATCGTCCGTGATTCACTTCCATACATGGCTACACTCCATACAAATACTTTCAGAAATGACTTCCTGACACTTAAATCTATACTCGATGTTAACAAACTTCTCTTCTTCAGAAACGCTTTCCTTGCCATTGCCAGTCTACATTTTATATCCTCTCTACTTCGACCATCATCAGTTATTTTGCTCCCCAAATAGCAAAACTCCTTTACTACTTTAAGTGTCTCATTTCCTAATCTAATTCCCTCAGCATCACCCGACTTAATTCGACTACATTCCATTATCATCGTTTTGCTTTTGTTGATGGCCATCTTATATCCTCCTTTCAAGACACTATCCATTCCGTTCAACTGCTCTTCCAAGTCCTTTGCTGTCTCTGACAGAATTACGATGTCATCGGCGAACCTCAAAGTTTTTATTTCTTCTCCATGGGCTTTAATACCTACTCCGAATTTTTCTTTTGTTTCCTTCACTGCTTGCTCAATATACAGATTGAATAACATCGGGGATAGACTACAGCCCTGCCTCACTCCCTTCCCAACCACTGCTTCCCTTTCATGTCCCTCGACTCTTATAACTGCCATCTGGTTTCTGTACAAATTGTAAATAGCCTTTCGCTCACTGTATTTTACCCCTGCCACCTTCAGAATTTGAAAGAGAGTATTCCAGTCATAAGAATCAGCTTTCTTTTTCAAGAAACTCCTCAACGGAACAGGAGAAGCCACCCATGAGGAAACTCTTCAATTTCAGTTTGAAAACGCGTAGATTACTGCTAAGATTTTTGAATTCTTTTTGGTAGCTTATTCAAAATGAATGCAGCAGTTTACTGCACACCTTTCTTCACAGGAGTTAAAGAAGTGCGATCCAAATGCAGTTGGTTTTCTACCGAGTATAAACAGAGTCAAAGCTACTAATTCTTGGGAATAAGTTGATATTGTTAACAAGAAATGATAGTAAAGAATATATATAATCGAGAGGCCAAAGTCAAAATACCCGCACTAGTGAACAGAAGTCGACAGAGGTTCGCGAACGTACACCACTTATTGCCCAAACTGCCCGTTTTTGAGCCAAAAATATACTTTTAGAATGGGAAGAGTGCCCGTCCGGTTGGTCGTGCGATCTAACGCACGGCTTTCGGGCGGGAAGGAGCGCCTGGTCTCCGGTACGAATCCGTCCGACGGATTTGTGTCGAGGTCCGGTGAACCGGCCAGTCTGTGGATGGTTTTTAGGCGGTTTTCCACCTGCCTCGGCGAATGTTGCCTGGTTCCCCTTATTCCGCCTCAGCTACACTATGTCGGCGATTGCTGCGCAAACAAGTCCTCCGGATGGGTGAAGTGGACTGCGGTGGTCGTCGTGAGGTACATACAATACAGTACAATGGGAAGAGTTACCCCAAAATAATAATACCACACGACACAAGCGAATGAAAATAAGCAAAGCAGACTGATTTTCGTGTCGAACGATCACTTACTTCAGACAGAGTTTGAATAGCAGCATTAAGTTTCTGAACAAGATCCTGAACGTGGACTTCCAACGCCAGTTTGCTACCTAACTGAACACCTAGAAATTTTGACTCTTCAGTTTCACCAATCATATGCCCATACTGTGAAATTAAAACGTCGGGTTTCGATGAATTGTGTGTTAGAAACTGTAAAAACAGAGTCTTACTGTGATTCAGAGTTAGTTCATTTTCTACAAGCTATGAATTTATGTCATGAACTGCACTATTTGAAACCGAGTCAATGTTGCACACAACATCTTTCACTACCAAGCTAGTTTCATCAACAAATAGAAATATTTTAGAATTGCGGCAATAATAGAGGGCATATACTTATGTAAATAAGAAGCAGGAGTGGCCATAAAAAACATCCCTGGGGAACCCTCCATTTGTCCGTACCCCACTCAGACCACACACCGTAGCCATTCTCAACACTGAAAATAATGGCCTTTTACTGTCTGTTGTTAAAGTAAGAGGTAAAAAAATTGTAAGCTACTCCCCATATTCCGCAATGGTCCAAATTCTGGAGTAGTATTTTGTGATCAAGACAATGAAAAGCCTTAGTTAAGTCAAAAAAAGCATGCATAGCGTCCCGGCTGTACACCGCACTGTGGCCTATTTTTTGGCGAGACTTCACTCTACACTGTCAGAAGCCACCAAGCAGACAACGTAAAAAGCGGAATGAGGCCAATAATCGGTTCATTAGCGGCCAGTATTAAGGAAGAGCCGAATGCGTCGGTTTTGAGACGAACTCAGCGGCTGCGGCTATCTAACACACCGATTTGGCGAATATAGCGAAAGGGTTTGGACCTGCATTCATGTTGTTGTTGTTGTTGTCATCAGTCCTGAGACTGGTTTGATGCAGCTCTCCATGCTACTCTATCCTGTGCAAGCTGCTTCATCTCCCAGTACCTACTGCAACCTACATCCTTCTGAATCTGCTTAGTGTACTCATCTCTCGGTCTCCCTCTACGATTTTTACCCTCCACGCTGCCCTCCAATGCTAAATTTGTGATCCCTTGATGCCTCAAAACATGTCCTACCAACCGATCCCTTCTTCTAGTCAAGTTGTGCCACAAACTTCTCTTCTCCCCAATCCTATTCAATACCTCCTCATTAGTTACGTGATCTATCCACCTTATCTTCAGTATTCTTCTGTAGCACCACATTTCGAAAGCTTCTATTCTCTTCTTGTCCAAACTAGTTATCGTCCATGTTTCACTTCCATACATGGCTACACTCCAAACAAATACTTTCAGAAACGACTTCCTGATACATAAATCTATATTCGATGTTAACAAATTTCTCTTCTTCAGAAACGCTTTCCTTGCCATTGCCAGTCTACATTTTATATCCTCTCTACTTCGACCATCATCAGTTATTTTACTTCCTAAATAGCAAAACTCCTTTACTACTTTAAGTGCCTCATTTCCTAATCTAATTCCCTCAGCATCACCCGATTTAATTTGACTACATTCCATTATCCTCGTTTTGCTTTTGTTAATGTTCATCTTATATCCTCCTTTCAAGACACTGTCCATTCCGTTCAACTGCTCTTCCAAGTCCTTTGCCGTCTCTGACAGAATTACAATGTCATCGGCGAACCTCAAAGTTTTTACTTCGTCTCCATGAATTTTAATACCTGCTCCAAATTTTTCTTTTGTTTCCTTTACTGCTTGCTCAATATACAGATTGAATAACATCGGGGAGAGGCTACAACCCTGTCTCACTCCTTTCCCAACCACTGCTTCCCTTTCATGCCCCTCAACTCTTATTACTGCCATCTGGTTTCTGTACAAATTATAAATAGCCTTTCGCTCCCTGTATTTTACACCTGCCACCTTTAGAATTTGAAAAAGAGTATTCCAGTCAACATTGTCAAAAGCTTTCTCTAAGTCTACAAATGCTAGAAACATAGGTTTGCCTTTTCTTAATCTTTCTTCTAAGATAAGTCGTAAGGTCAGTATTGCCTCACGTGTTCCAACATTTCGACGGAATCCAAACTGATCCTCCCCGAGGTCTGCATCTACCAGTTTTTCCATTCGTCTATAAAGAATTCGCGTTAGTATTTTGCAGCCGTGGCTTATTAAACTGATAGTTCGGTAATTTTCACATCTGTCAGCACCTGCTTTCTTTGGGATTGGAATTATTATATTCTTCTTGAAGTCTGAGGGTATTTCGCCTGTCTCATACATCTTGCTCACCAGCTGGTAGAGTTTTGTCATGACTGGCTCTCCCAAGGCCGTCAGTAGTTCTAATGGAATATTGTCTACTCCGGGGGCCTTGTTTCGACTCAGGTCTTTCAGTGCTCTGTCAAACTCTTCACGCAGTATCGTATCTCCCATTTCGTCTTCATCTACATCCTCTTCTATTTCCATAATATTGTCCTCAAGTACATCGCCCTTGTATAAACCTTCTATATACTCCTTCCACCTTTCTGCCTTCCCTTCTTTGCTTAGAACTGGGCTGCCATCTGAGCTCTTGATATTCATACACGTGGTACTCTTCTCTCCAAAGGTCTCTTTAATTTTCCTGTAGGCAGTATCTATCTTACCCCTAGTGAGATAAGCTTCTACATCCTTACATTTGTCCTCTAGCCATCCCTGTTTAGCCACTTTGCACTTCCTGTCGATCTCATTTTTGAGACGTTTGTATTCCTTTTTGCCTGCTTCATTTACTGCATTTTTATATTTTCTCCTTTCATCAATTAAATTCAATATTTCTTCTGTTACCCAAGGATTTCTACTAGCCCTCGTCTTTTTACCTACTTTATCCTCTGCTGCCTTCACTACTACATCCCTCAGAGCTACCCATTCTTCTTCTACTGTACTTCTTTCCCCTATTCCAGTCAATTGTTCCCTTATGCTCTCTCTGAAACTCTGTACAACCTCTGGTTCTTTCAGTTTATCCAGGTCCCATCTCCTTAATTTCCCACATTTTTGCAGTTTCTTCAGTTTTAATCTACAGGTCATAACCAATAGATTGTGGTCAGAGTCCACATCTGCCCCTGGAAATGTCTTACAACTTAAAACCTGGTTCCTAAATCTCTGTCTTACCATTATATAATCTATCTGATACCTTTTAGTATCTCCAGGGTTCTTCCACGTATACAACCTTCTTTCATGATTCTTAAACCAAGTGTTAGCTATGATTAAGTTGTGCTCCGTGCAAAATTCTACTAGGCGGCTTCCTCTTTCATTTCTTAGCCCCAATCCATATTCACCTACTATGTTTCCTTCTCTCCCTTTTCCTACACTCGAATTCCAGTCACCCATTACTATTAAATTTTCGTCTCCCTTCACTATCTGAATAATTTCTTTTATTTCATCGTACATTTCTTCAATTTCTTCATCATCTGCAGAGCTAGTTGGCATATAAACTTGTACTACTGTAGTAGGTGTGGGCTTCGTATCTATCTTGGCCACAATAATGCGTTCACTATGCTGTTTGTAGTAGCTTACCTGCATTCCTATTTTCCTATTCATTATTAAACCTACTCCTGCATTACCCCTATTTGATTTTGTGTTCATACAAAGCTGTATTGACTGAGGAGTTGGAGCTAAAAGACCACATACTGAGTCGCGAGTGGGATATGAAATAGTCTAAAGCTGATCCTCATATCAGTGAAAACATTATCTCACGCAAGCCGCATTTTTGTCTTAGTGGCTTCGTTAATGCGCAAAATTGTCATTGGAGCGAGAAGACCACTGCATTCAGATAAACACTGTGTAGTGCGGTTTTTGGAGTCGAAACGTCTTTGGGCCTTATCCTTTCAGAGACGGTAAGATACGAACCGTCAACGTCAATGGCAACCGGTACAGATTCACATCACGCGAATTTTTGAGGCCACAACTTGAACACGTGGTTCCAGCAGGATGGCACTACGTGTCACACAGTTGATTCTACTTTCGGTTCCCGAAGGAGAAGTTTGGCGTTCGGAGCGTCTCAAGACGTGTATCTGCAAACTGGCCGCCACGGTCTCGTGACTTAACACCCATGGATTTTTTTCTTTGATGCTACATCAAAGTACAGGTCTGCACTGACAAGCCGCGAATTCTGAAACATTTGGAGGCGAAAATTCATTAGACTATGGCTGACATACCGCCACTAAAAGTTGCACAGAGTGGTTAACAACTGGACCCACCGTGTGCGTCTGTGTGTTCAAAGCTGTGGAGGACGTTTGAACCGTATTTTGTTCAGAACGTAACTGCAATGCCAGCTTCAAAATAAACCACAATTTACTTTAACACGTTGAGTGTTTTTTTTTTCTTCATTTCAAAAATCAAACAAGTATCACTCTTAACGGAAGACTGAGTAGCGTAGCGGAGAGGTACCAGTGGCGTACCCCAATAGCTGAACAATGATGAAACGGTGAGAAGCGTTTGTTTTGTGACGCTTTTCAAACACTCTGACAAAATTTACTCATAATGTAAAGTTTATGAATGCAAGTTTCGTCTGACTGAACCACAGGTTACTTTTGATTGTAATGCTTCATTTTGATTTTAACGTGGTTTAACTGTCGTCTCATCCACTCTTTCGCATTCGCACTTTTTAAGATCAAATCCTAGAGATTTTTTTTTTCATCGTTTCCTTGCTAACCTTGATGTCCAGTTCTGTGCAACAACAGCTGTAAAGTTTTCGCATAGCAGGTATTTATTTGTATTGTGCATAATATCGCAGAAAATGCTGCTTAATAACACATTTATCCATATCGTCCATGGAATACTTATTGTGCGTTCTGCTGTTACAGAAGTAATGTCAAGTCATCATCCAATTGCTCACTGAGATGACTTGAAACCAGCAGTTGTCCCTGCTCTTGAGACGTACTCTAAAAATGCAGTTCGTAGAGGGTGCGTGGACATACTTGGCTTACGTGTGCGGAAAGTACTATTTAAGCAATCGTTTGTGATTTGTTGAAATACAATCACAATTTAGAGTATAAATTGTCTGTCAGTGTGATCATGTGATGTATCTGACCCCAGGAATGTGTCAATAAAGTTTCCCCTTCCTGGGACAATGAATTCACGGTGTTCTTATTTCAATTTCCAGGAGTGTACTTACAACCAGTTAAGCATTTTTGTCGTTTCTAGATTTTCAGTTCTAGAGATCACTTCATTGGAGCAGTAATAAATCCACCAAATGCAATCAGGACCTTTGAGAATTAGACCGCATAGTGCAGTTTGACAGCATTAAGTATCATAGAGCAGTGTTACTCGACGATTCCTCGAATAGGAGTAAACGCTCACGTTAATCAAAATGTTATCTGCAGACACGCTTCGGCTCAAGGTTATCGGTTCGAGACTATTTACAGGCTTGAGTCACATAGACGCGACCAGTCTAAGTACTTCACTAGTAATGGGCTACTAATTCATCCAAAGTGTACGAGGAGCGTTCTCGTGAAACTAGGGCTCAAAGGCTGCGCTATCAGGCAGCCCTGCACCTACACCACACTAAACCAATAGATTGCCCTCCCGCAGTGCTCTCCAAACGGTTACGTGGCGTGTGTGCGCGTACCCGTAGCGTGCTAGCTAGACGTGCAACAACCGCCAACGCGTCCACAGAATCCGTTGTCCTCGCCGGACGCCCTTCACGAACGATCTGCCTACGACGAGGAGCCTTTTCCTCCGAGGCGACTGTGTCGAGTCCAGAAAGCTACTCTGGTGTGAGTGTCTGAGGCTAGGCAGCTCGTGGCAGCAGATACGACGATCTACTCTCCCCAAGTGTTCCTCGCCTCAATTTAACACACAATCACGTCTCTGACGTCAAATGATTCGTACCCCACGTCAGAATCTCACAAGTAAGTGACAGCTGCTACACCTACATCTACCTGATTACTCTGGTATTCTCAACAAAGTGCCTGGCAGAGGGTTCAATAAACCACCTCCAAGCTGTCTCTCTACAGTTCCACTCACGAACGGCGCGCGGGAAAAACGAGCACTTAAATTTTAGTGTGCGATTCCTGATTTCTCTTATTTTATCGTGATGATCATCTCTCCCTATGTAGGTGGGTGCCAACAGAATGTTTTCCCAATCGGAGAAGAAAACTGGTGATTGAAATTTCATGGGAATATCTCGTGGCAACGAAAAACTCCTTTGTTTTAATTATTGCCACTCCAATTCACGTATCACGTCTGCGGCATGCTCTCCCCTATTTCGCGATAGTACAAAACGAGCTGCCCTTCTTTGAACTTTTTCGGCGTCACCCGTCAGTCTCACCTGATGCGGATCCCACACCGCACATCAACGCTCCAGGGTAGGACGCACAAGCGTGGTGTAAGCAGCCTCTATAGCAGACCTGTCGCACCTTCTGAGTCTTTGATTCGCTCTACTCGCAACATTAACTATGTGATCATTCCAACATAGGTTAGTTGTAATTGTTATCCCTAAGTATTTAGTTGGATTTAAAGCCTTAAGCTTTGTGTGACTTATCGCGTAATCTAAATTTACCGGATTTCTTTTAGCACTAATGTGAATAGTTTCACTATTTTCTTTATTTAGGTTCAATTGCCACTTTCCGCACCATACAGATATCGTATGTAAATAATTTTGCATTTCCTTTCGGTCACCATGACTTTACGAGACCGTAAATGCACCATCATCTGCATATAACCTAACAGGCTACTCATATTGTCTCCTATGTCGTTAATATAGACTAGAAACACTAGAGGGCCTATAACACTTCCTTAGGGAAGGCCAGATATTATTTCTGTTTCACTAGATGACTTTCCGTCTATTACTACGAACTGTGATATTTCTGACAGGAAATAAAGAATCCAGTCGCACAACTGAGGCGATATTCCAAAGGCACGCAGGTTGGTTAAAAGACGCTTGTGAGGAACGGTGTCTAAAGCCTTCTGGAAATCTAAAATTATGGAATCAACTTGACATCCCCTGTCGATAGCACTCATTACTTCGTGAGTATAAAGAGATAGTTGTTTCGCAAGAACGATATTTTCTGAATCAGTGCTGACTGTGAGTCAATAAATCGTTTGCTTCGAGGTACTTCATTATGTTATGTTCCAAAACGCTATTGCAAATCGACGTTAGTGATATGGGCCTGTAATTCAGCGGATTACTCCTATTTCCATTTTTGGGTATTGCTGTGAGTTGAGCAGTTTTCCAATCTTTAGATACGGATCTATCCGAGTGAGGGGTTGTATGCTAAATATGGAGCTATTGTATCAGCATACTCTGAAAGGAACTTGACTGGTATAGAGTGTGGATCGGAGGCCTTGCTTTATTAAGTGGTTTAAGCTGCTTTGCTACACCGAGGATATCTACTTCTATGTTTCTCATCCTGGTAGTTGTTCTTGATTGAAATTCAGGAATATTTACATCGTATTCTTTGGTGAAAAGAAACCCTGTTTAGTAACTCTGCGTTAGTGGCACTGTCATCAGTGGCTTCACCGTTGCTGATACTTTGCACCGAAGACTTACAAGCAGGACAGCCCACTATGAGATTCGAGCCCCATGTGTCAGACAACGTCGTCTCGACAGAAAGTTCATTAGTTCAGTCTTAAAACTGCACCACATTACCCATAAGGCACGCATTATGCTGTCAGGTTGCATAATACATTTCTAAACATCTAGGTGACCCCTTTCCATACTGATATTGACTCCTTGAAATCTCTGAGGTAGTATTAAACTCATGCCTTGTACCGTTCCTCGAGGAAGTGAAATATTAGTAACGACATAGGTCACAAATGGGAATGTCTACCAGCTGTAAAGATTCTCGGAGAATTCTCTGAAGGATAACGTGGGTCAGGAACTAACGCCAGGTGCAATTCTTGTAACATGTGTCTGTATTCTGAATACATTCTCGCTGTACGCCCAAACGTTACTCTGTAGTTCGCTAGTAAATGGAAGCATGCAGAATATAAGAACGGAAAGTAGACACTGCCGCCGCGAATTTTTTTATTGATTTACGGAGAGCAGAAGTTTGATTCGGACAAGCGTGTACAGCACGTGAAGCGTTGTTTTCCAAGTGAATGGCGGCGCGCCGGCTCAGTGTTGTTGCATTGCGAACAGCTGCCGCTCGGTGTGTAATCGCGTCTTTCATTAGAGCGCTCTGCCGCCGCCTTTGAAGCGTTGCCGCTATCTGCTGTGTGTGTGTGTGTGTGTGTGTGTGTGTGTGTGTGTGTGTGTGTGTGTAACGCAGCCGGCCATGGACCTCGACCCTGAGCAGCGGTAGGTCTGCACATCGCAAGCGCTCCTGCAGACTGCTGCTAACAGTCCACAAAATAGCCAGCTAAGATAGGCAGACTACAACGTTCGGGTAGCGGACTTACTTTAAACTTCGTACATTTCTGATATTCCATTACGACAACATAATGTGCAAATAGTAAGGCATACTGCTTTGGCGATATCGAGAAAAATCGCAATAGAAGTTTTATGTGTCGAATAAGCACCTAGGTCCGTTGCGCTTCGGTGCACAGGTGGTGGCGGCTGCCAAGCTCCCTATAGATGGAACTTTGAATTCTTTAGTCCAACTCCATTTTTT
Organism: Schistocerca gregaria; assembly: GCF_023897955.1. NCBI lineage: Eukaryota > Metazoa > Arthropoda > Insecta > Orthoptera > Acrididae > Schistocerca > Schistocerca gregaria. Next base: position 861,924,464 of record NC_064922.1, read on the forward strand.
AATATATATTTTTTCAACACTGGTCGTTATTTCAAATGTATATCGAGAGAAAAAACATAAACAAAAAATGATTAATGTACAGTAATTTCAGTATATCCATTGTGGATGACGAACTGCGACTGTGACAAACTGGGGATTCATCTGATAATAAATATGCAATCAGTGTTTTTTTTACGATTTATTGAACAATAAACGTGTTCTCTAGCCACTGCAAGCTCATCATCAGATGGCGGTGTTACAGGAATTTTATGTTGTGGGCCAATTGTAGCTGGATGCAGAGCTCCTGCTGCTGGCGGAAACGAGGGAAATTTAGTGATCGTTTACGAAACCGAAGCTTTTTTTATGTTTTGGGTACTTACGGTGCACTGCCTTGTCGTATCCGTATCAGATCTCTTCCTATAACGTACAGTATTAAGCTATGTACACAAAAATACTCAGTATTTAGCTACACCTAGTTGTACACTGATTCACAGGAAGTGAACACTGGATGTTTTTACAAAGACTATGGATATGATAGCTATTAAACTTTACTACATCATGGTCTTTGGGTAGACATACGTTTATAATAATACAAATATTACCAGCACAGATTTTATATTTCAATCAGTGTTGCTAGCTGTAGGAGTGTTTTTATGCTGGCAACAAATCCACTAGAGACTGGCTTAACAATTATGGCACATACAAACCCTCAACCTCCTGTTCTTGCTTCTGCATAGGTCAAAAAGGGAGAAATTTTGCAATCAGCTATAAAGAACACATGGATG